>NC_142939.1:43188795-43223795 GCF_046866305.1 Octopus bimaculoides
ATATATATATATATATGACGAACTCTCCCATCGTAAGACGTATGAGTGTTCGGCAATATCTTAAAGAAACAACAACACAGATGATTTGTTTATACGGATGAAATGTTTGTGTAGACATAGGCTTATTCCCTCCATCAGATCGACATTACCTGTACAGGTGCAACGGGTGCCACATGTCAGCTAATGAAATGATCAGAGAGCAACGTGAAATGAAGTGTCTTGCTCAAGAACACAACGCAACGCCCGGTCTGGGAATCGAACCCTCGATCTCGTAAGTGCAACACCTTAGCCACAAAGCCATGCACCTTCTCACTCACACACACACACACACACACACACACACACACACACACACACACACACACAAACACACATATATATATATTTATATATACTTAGGTACACACAAACATACATACACACGTAATTAAAAGTTGAAAATTGGAGGGAATCAGGGACCCAAATAGTAAAGCACTAATTTCGGGTCAAAGAATCAGCAATCGTGTACATAGCAAAATTAGAATAACATATATACGTACATACGGGAGTTGGGACGGATTAATATTCTAGTTACAAATACGATCGGAAGCGCCCGACTGAATGTGCCACGAGTCTCAAGGTTGTAGCTAGGAACAAACACTGCACCAATTGTACTGCACTTAATAGACTTTAGAGCCACGCTAAATGCAGGTTCCGAGCAAGGTCGATGATAAGCAAATATTTACAGATGGATATTGATGCATTCACTACAGGTGTTTCAGCAATTTTTCTTTATGATGAATAGAGTTATTACATCATGCAAAAATATCTATCTATCTATCTATCTATCTATCTATTTATATGTAATACTGGATTCGTTCAGTTTCGTTTATCAAATCAACTCACAAGGCTCTGATCGGCCCTAGGCTGTAGTAGAAGATAACTGTAAAAGGTACCACGCAATGGGGCTGGACAATGGAACCTTATACTTAAGGAGCAAACTTCTCACCACATAGACACCCTTCTGTCTGTATATGTAGTACAACGTAATAAAGCAGACATCGTGCGAAACACAAATAAATAATTTTTTTGCGGTGGAACTCACTAGACGTAAATGATTCATAGCTAAAAGCTTCAACTTAGACAGTTAGGTGTACGCATTATTCCATTATTTTAATCCACAAAGCAGGAGAAAAGAATTGCATTGTTTAAAAGAAGAATACCTATATTTGGGCTAGAAAAGTATCTTGTAAAATATACTAGAGTCTTTTGCAAATATTGACGCAATTAAATGATTTAATATCTGTTCAGCAAATTCTCTTTATAGGAAACAGAGACTTAGGCAATTGAAAGCTATGTGAAGGAAGGAAAAACAATAAAATATAATGAGTCTATGAAATATGCTGCAAGATCATTAGTAAGAAAATGACGTTGGATAGAGAAAGACCCGGGAGCTTATATTGTAATTTCTTTTTATTATTTATTTTGTATAACGATAGAATATGCAATAAATGGAGATGATATGTGGCAAGTGAAAGAAAAAAATTATCTCATTATTTCAAACAAGAATGAATCGTAATTTGACTTAAAAGAATTTAAAGTGTCTTGTATTGGAAAATTTGCATTTCATCCTCCGGGGATACTATTCAAACACACACACACACACACACACACACACACACACACACACACACGCACACAGCTGTACATGCAAACATATACATATATATATATATATATATATATATATAGAGAGAGAGAGAGAGAGAGAGAGAGAGAGAGAGAGGAGGTGCAATGGCTCAGTGGTTAGGGCAGCGGACTCACGGTTTCGATTCCCAACCAGGCCGTTGTGAGTGTTTATTGAGCGAAAAAACCTAAACCTTCGGCATGAAGAAATAGTGAACACTGCTGTACTCTTTCACTACAACTTTCTTCTCTCGCTCTTTCTTCCTGTTTCTGTTGTACCTGTTTTTTTCAATGGGCCAGCCTTGTCACACTCTGTGTCACGCTGAATCTCCCCGAGAGCTACGTTAACGGTACACGTGTCTGTGGAGTACTCAGCCACTTTTACGTTAATTTCACACGCAGGCTGTTCCGTTGATTGAATCAACTGGAATCCTCGTCGTAACCGACGGAGTGCCACTTTGTATATATATATGCATATATATAAATATATATATATATTTATATATATGAAGAGTGAACGACGTCTACAAACTTATAATATCGGGAGCCAATAAGCTAATAAGGACAGCTTTACAAATAAAATCATACACGCAAGCTGAGGTACAATACAGACAAACATCCTTAGTAAGTCTCGTTGTGTTAATCACAAACTACAGATTGTATTATCAAGTTATAAAAGGCACAAATATTTACACTCCACTAGTAATAATGAGAAAAATAAACGAACAAAAAACGCAAATGTCCTTAGATTGATTATTAACAACTTAATCGTCCATGTTATTATTTCAACACGACCTTTCTAAATCTCAGTTGGAGATTAACCGACGCTGTTGTATATAGGTGTGCTTCCTTATGCATCTGTCAGATAAACATATCTTACAGGATAGACCGAGACAATTCTGTCTCTCTCTCGTTGCAGTTCTGCTCCATTTGCGATATGATATTCTGTGGCATGGTGAGGTGTTGTAAGATGTAGGAGAGCAGAATATAGTAGCACAGTGTGTATGTCTGACTGTGTTATTTTGTCGTACAATCCAAGGTTAGCCCTATGGGATGAGAACCCAGAGACTTTGCTATCCGACATGTCTTTTTCCTTTCATGTTGAGCATTGGGATATGGTGTGCAGTTGTATAACTGCGTATGACATAGTGTGTTGTAAGGTGATGTAAGTTGTAGTGGTACAGTGTTGAATCGCTTGGTGTAATAATGATATGACGCAATATATTGTGGTATGAGGTATGAGACCATGTGGTATGGCTGCGTATGACACGGTGTCTTGTGGCATGGCTGTACTAAGCCACATCATACTTCCATAAATCTTTCAACCATTGCTACTAATGACGACATCAGACTAATTTATTATTGTATGTTACTTTTTTTTACTCGCCTGCTACAATCAACACTCGTCATAATAATAATAATAATAATAATAATAATAATAATAATAATAATAATAATAATAATAAAGTTAATAAAAATAACGATATTAGTGACAATAATAATAATAATAATGACAATAATAATAATAATGATAATAATAATAATAATAATAATAATGATAATGATAATAATAATAATAATAATAATAATAATAATAATAATAATAATAATAATAATAATAATAATAATGATAATAATAATAACAATAATGATAATAATAATCTTTTCTTTATTGGCCACAAATAATCAGGATCAATATCATTGTCGTTGTCGTCGTCAATATATTCATTGCCACCATCATAACCGACCCCTTCTTCATCATCCGCCTCATCATCATCATCACCACCATCATCATTATCATCATCATCATCACCACCACAAACACCAATAACATCATCATTATCTTCATTGTCATGACCACCAACGCGATCACTATCATTGTTATATCATTCACTATCACCATCATCATCATCATCATCATTATGATGATGATGATGATGATGATTGATGCCACCATCGCCAACACCGTCATCAACATTATTGCCATACCCTCCACTACCACCACCACTACCACCATCAACAATATTATAATTAACATTATAATTATATCTATAATCAACACCACGAAGACAGCCATCAACATCATCATAACCAGTAGCAGCAGCAGCAGTGACAGCAGGAATGGTAGAAGAACTTAATGAATGAATTAAGTGCGAGAGATCATTAAGGAGATATTTTTCTTTCTCATTTATTATTTTTCTTTCCTGTTTGTTTTTGTTTTGTTTTTTTGTGAATACCACAAACGTTCTGATTTCATATCTTCATGTTCTGGATATATCAACTCGTTCTGTTGAAATAAACATCGGAAGTTACGTTTCTACCCATATGTCGCTTAATTTCTTTTTTTTTTTTTTTCTGTTTTAATTCGGTCCATATGGCTTCAAGATGGCAGCATTACAATTATAGAAAATAATTATTGTATTATAAAGATACATTGAAATTATTATTGGTCTCAAATTTTGGCACGTTTATTACTTTCCTGGAACAACATCATCATACGTTACCCAGATTATTTACTTGTTTACACACACACATACGCGCAAACATACACACACACACACACACACACACACACACACACACACACACACAGATATATATATATATATATATATATACTGTGTGTTTGACTGTGTGTGCGTGCGTGTATGTATATATATATATATATATATATATATAAATTCTTTTCTGTAAAACACCAAACACATTTCAGGCTTCCAAAGTTCGTTTATAATATATATATATATACAAACATGAATATATACATATACAGATATATATACATACAAATGTGTGTATGCGTGCATGTGTGTGTGTGTGCGCGCGCACACATACCTGCAGCATACATCGAATTTCTTAGCTCTTTAATTTGGATCCATTCAACTTAAAGTTTCGTCAGGCATCTAGAATGAATGTAAGTATATATGCATTTATGTACGTATGCATGTACGTATGTATGTATGTTTGCACACTTTATATTTCTTTTCTGTTTTTAATTATTTAAATTCCTTTCTCTAAAGCGGAAGCTGGTTTCTAACAGAGATCCAAAGGTCCATCCTTGAAATGTACATAAAAGATATAACATCTACTATACTATATATTGCACTCTCTTTCTCTCTCTCTCTCTCTCTCTCTCTCTCACACACACACACACACACACACACACACACACACACACACAACGCGCGTGCATCCTCCCACACACTCACACACATTTCGGTATCATTATAACATATACAAGTAAGGCGGCGAGCTGGCAGAATCGTTAGCACGCCAGCGAAATACTTAGCGCTATTACGTCTGCAGCAACGTTCTGAGTTCAAATTCTGCTGAGGTCGACTTTTCTTTTCATCCTTTCGGGGGTCGATGAAATAAGTACCAGTTACCCACTGGAGGTCGATATAATCGACTACCTCCCTTTCCCCCAACATTTTCAAAGCCTTGTGCCCAGAGTACAAATAGTTACAATATATGCAAATGCGAGTGAGGTTATGTACGGAGTGTTCACATTATGCCGTACGTGTAACCATGTTTTTGTCTGCCTACTACACATCAACATAGAGTGACACCTCTCATTTCACGACGGTACTGTTGTGGCATTATCGCTCACGCGAAATTCTCAATGCATGTTGTGTAAAACTTCATTCTTAGCCTCCATTAAAATATTTATATTTTCTTTGCTATTTCACTGAATCTATTCTCTTCATAGTTCGCCAACCTATATCAGATAATGTGAAGAAATGTCGTTATGGGGGACATACACACACGAAAATAAAGATACCATTAGAATGTTGAAAACGACTGAAATCTATGGCGTAGAGTAATAAAAGGTAGCAATAAAACCAAGTGAGGTTAATTCAATAATAATAGAATGTGGTCGCCAACATGACGTCGTTTGTCTAAGACGGATCTAATAACTCTGCCGTTCGTCACGATTGACCGATATTATTGCGTACATTTATCGCACACACACACAAACACACTGGTATACACACGCACACACATACAGAAGCGCAAAAATGTGGGCATATGCATGCATAGGTAAGTATATGAATAAATATGCACTTCGGCACTATATATATACACACACACATACAAACACAGCTTTCCGGAGAAACATATATATATATATATATATATATATATATATATATATATATATACATATAACAAATTAATAATTTTTACCAAGCCCTTCGGTATGTAAGCACCATTATCGGTGGAGAACTTATTTAAAAGTTCATATACATTTATAAACGTAATTAAGGGATCAGCAAATATTTGCTTCACCACATACCGAAGTTCAGAAATAGCAGCTAAAAAAGCTGAGACTCCAACAGATAGCATTACTTTAATGCTATCTGTTGGAGTCTCAGCTTTTTTAGCTGCTATCTCTGAACTTCTGTATGTGGTGAAGCAAATATTTGCTGATCCCTTAATTATGTATATATATATATATATATATATATATATATATATATATATATATATATATATATATATATATATATATGTATGTATGTATGTATGTATGTATATGAATGTTTCTCAGGAAAGCTCTTGATAGTCAACAATACAACTCGCCTCACTTGTAATTTCAGGCCAGCTCCGACGACATATATGTTGCTGAAAGAACCAGTTACACTATAATTTAACGGGACGCGTGCACGGTACACACCACATATTTTCATGTACACCACCGCTACACCACATTTCATGATGATGAAGAGGATGACGATAATGATGACGAGGACGACGATGATGACGACGACGACGGCGATTACGATGAAGATGATGATAATAATGATGATGATGATGACGATCCGGTTGGTTATGAAACTGATTAACAAAACATTGATAGATATCCAATAATGACGCGAATATCTCACAGATATGTGTGTATGAGTGTGTGCGTGTATTTTAACTACGAGTGTGTGCGTGAATGTGTGTTTGCATGTATATATATATATATATTATAAGCTATATCAAATATGTGAGCGAAATGTAAACAGTAGCAATACGGAATCATAACATATAATTGCCAACCGAGTGTGCCGTCCTATACGGGACAGTGCTACTGGCGTTTATAGCCCCAGGAAGACATCTCTTCCAGCTGGTTAACGACACGCATTCTGTGTCCCATTAGTATTTGCGAGGGAAGATCATCGCTCCCATCTCTAGCCTAACGTCATACACACGGACTCGAGTTTCTGAGTGGTTACCCGTCCTCAGCGTGTGTTAATCACCAGCTAATGATGGAAAATCACTCCACTCACAAAATACTATATGCCTTTTATAATATATATATATATATATATATATATATATATATATATATATATATATATATATATATATATATATATATATATATATATATATATATATATGTATATATATATAGCTCACAATACCTTTGAGCGAACAGCCATGGAGCGAACAAAATGGAGATCGTTGTATCAAAATGGTATTAGAAACTTTGGGGTGCAAGGCAAAGGAGAGAAAGGGGATTCAAAAATGCCACCTGCACTGACCTGCAAGCCTCATACTTGTAGGATCTGGGGGCTTTTTTGCGCGTTGTTGGTGAGACTTAAATGTTACATTCGACATAAGCATTATGACTGACAAAGAAAGAGTAGATTGTCGGACCTTCATACGATTGTCGGATCTTCATACGATTGTCGGCTCTTTACAGTGCATTATAATGTGAAACCGACGGGAGAGTTCATCATATATATATGTATATATCCTTCTATCTGATGATCCATTTGTTTATATATATATATATATATATATATATATATATATATATATATATATATATATATATATATATATATATATATATATATATATATGTATATATATATATATATATATATATATATATATATATATATATATATATATATATATATATATATATATATATATATATATATATATATATATATATATATATATATATATATATATATATATATATATATATATAAGGATTTACTTTTCGTAATGAGATAAAAACCGAGGCTGTGTATAATATAGAACATTTATAAATAGAAGGTCTTACAGCTTTTTCTGAGATATTTATTATATCCCTTCATCGGAGACAGAACCCTTCATTCAATAACACTGTGTTTAAACTCTGCATTTGGAATGACCAATTTCAAAGACTGTTAGATTTTACTCATAGGGTATTGGAATCTCAATAGTGGATTTACAAATGCAATGACCAATTTTAAAGATTATTGGATTTTACTCACAAGGTATTGGTATCTTATATGTATACCATTCTGCCTACACAGTGGATTTACAAATACAATATTCCCTACATTCACCCTCTATTTCCTATCTTATCTAAACTAAATATCTCACACCGTTTCCGATGAAGAGATATAATAAATATCATTGAAACAGCTGTAAGACCTTCTATTTATAAACGTTCTATATAATACACAATCTCGGTTCTTTTTTAATCTCATTACGAAAAGTAAATCCTTATATTCACACGCTGATATATGACCTAGGTTGGACCCCTTATTCGCATAATTTCTGAACCTGGAGCTTAACTATTGTCTATCCATAGAACTTATTCAACATCACCTGAAACCTCTGGGTCTAATTGAAACCACTATCTCTCATAACCTCTCTCTCTCTCTCTCTCTCTCTCTCTCTCTCTCTCTCTCTCTCTCTATCTCTCTCTCTCTCTCTCTCTCTCTCCATATATATGTACATTAATGCAGACTCACAAACATACAATATTATGATGTCATTCGTATGCACATCCAACATGCAATTACATTGGAGGTCAATCTAGCAAATGACAAACTCGCCTCTATCTGTAGATGCATTGTATATGTACATACAGTCATACACACACACATACATGCATACATACATACATACATACATACATATGAACATACGCACATACATATGTATATATATACGTATGTGTGCGTATGACTCTGTGTGTATTTGTGTGTGTGTGTGTGGGGGGGGAATCTACTGATTGCTGCATAGGCTATAATATATAGAGAGAATAAATTGTACCAGTAAAATATGTTACGGATATTTCAAAAGATTTATTTCCTACGTACTTTCCGATAAAGGACTGTTGCTTTTTTGTGTGTAACCCTTGCACTACTTAGCATCAAGGAAACGAAATATATGTAATTAAAATCTACCTGAAAATCCAGAGGGGAGAAGTCGAGAGTAGTTTGGAGATAAATTTAGTAGTTGCACAATCTACAAGTGCACTTCATACATACCAGCTTTCATAAATTTCTCGATCGTACAAAAATATAGTGCTATAAATGATCATGAGGTGTACACCGAACAATGGAAATACACACGCATGAATGCACATATCCATTTGAAATATGTTCTCGTAGATTCGAGCATAAACATCTAATCGCTGTTCTTTTTTTTTCCTCCATTGGAGAACGTCTCCTCCAGTTATTCTGAGAAATTTTTTCGGGTGTGCTATTAATACGCAACGTTTAAATTATGTCTCCGATGAAGAACAATCAGCAGCGATTATAATATTCCCGTTCGAGTCTGCCAGAACTTATTAAGCATTGATGTTAGAAATTCCAGTCTGTGAAATTTGTAATGATCTAAACACAAACCTATACAATAATGCATAATCATAGGTGCGTGTATAGTTACACACAACATAACCAAACATTTATATACGAACAAGCATACACACCCATCCATCCATTCATATATATGTGGTGGTCAGTTCAATTTCCGGCGAAGCGTTTAGTCCGTAGCAAGACACTTTATTTCATGCTGTTCCAGTCCACTCAGCCGGCAAAAATGAGTAGCATTTGTATTTCAAAGAGCCAGCCTTGCCACACTCTGTGTCACGCTGAATGTCCCTGAGAACTACGTCAGCGATTCTGTGGAGTGCTCAGCCACTTGCACGCTAATTTCACGAGCAAGCTGCTCCGTTGATCGTATCGGCTATGACTCTCGTCGTCGTAACCGACGGAGTACTCCTTTATACACACATAAGTATGTATATATATGCATATATATGTGTGTGTGTGTGTGCGTGTGTGTGTGCGCGAGTGTATCTATATACACATAGTGCGGCAGAAGGGTTGCCCCGATTTCAAAGGTTAATAAAAAAAAGACACGTGAAGATGCATGAAAAACTTAGTATTTCTATGAAGTTCATTAAATGCCATTTTTCATTCTGCTTCAAGTTATACCTACCATGGCGTTGAATGGAGACCATCGTTTTATCCTATATCTTCATGTGTCTGTTTTTATTAACCTTTGAAATCGAGGCAACCTTTCTTCCGCGCCCTGCATACATGTATATATGAAATACAGTAAACAAATGGTATCTTATGCTTTTTACAACATGCACGTGTTTCGGGAATTTACTACCAAAATTATATAATTGCTTGTTGAACCATTATATAATCTTATAAATTTACCTCTTCAATGTATATGATATGCGTCAATTACAGTAATAGTTTGCCCCCGTGCTTGATTTGTCCCCTAATCTTCCGTAAAATTCTATTCTACAAATATTATCCATTAAATTCGATTTTTATATTTTTACTCTTTTTTTTATAAGATAATGCAATGCTTTCTCCTAGTGATGCAATAGTTTCTTTCAGAATATCACTGATTTAATTTTCCTGATGATTTTTTCTCCTTCATATATACATACATACATACATACATACATACATACACTCACAACATTTCTTCAGATTAATACGACAGAGAAATATATAGAAAGTTCTGGATTTAATATATTCTTCAGGCGTTAGCCACAAAAATGAAAGTTCTTATTATAATTCGGAATTTAATCAAAGCGTACATTTGATTATCACCACAGCTACGTTGTAGGTAATTTAATGAAAAGTTTTTTAAAATATATTTCTTCAGCTAACTCACATTTTTCATAATGAGTTTGACATCGCTATATTTATCTCTGCTGATTCGTGTACACAGCAGGAGACAAAATCTCCCTTAGGTGTTGTTTTTGTTAAAATTTCATACACTTCTTGATTGTTTCTTTGTCTATTATTTGCTTGGATACTATTGGGTTGTTCAGTAAAGTTGGCAATTCAGAGTGATCATCATACTAAATACAAATACAGTGTCGCATATTATATAGATAAATCCTTATTGTATTTGTATATATAACACAGAACATCCCCCAACCCGGAGTACTTTACCTTCAGCACCACAGTTAATTTATTTTGATGTGAATTAGCGGAGTCTAGCATTGGACAGCTTCCTTCGTGATATTTGTTCTGTAGTCTCCATATCCTGCGTTCAAATCTCCCGAGATCACATTTACATTTTATCCATTCCCATATATACGACAGGCTTCTTTCAGTTTCCGTCTTCCAAATCCACTCACAAGAGTTTGCTCGGCCCGAGTCTGTAGTAGAAGATACTTGCCCAAGGTGCCACGCAGTGAGACTGAACCATGAACCATGTGGTTGGGAAGCAAGCTTCTTACCACACAGCCACGATAGAATAAGTACTAGGCTTACAAAGAATAAGTCCTGGGGTCGATTCGCTCGACCAAACGTTATGCTCCAAGATGGCCGCAATCAAACAACGGAAGCAAGTAAAAGAATAAAATAATTGTAGTTGGTACCGGGTAGCAATAGTTTAGAACTAAATTTGAGACAAATAAATGCCATCAAATTAGAATTTTTCCTGATTGCCATGTAACACTCAGTGGCAAGAGACTTTTAGGTTTCCTTGTAATATACTGTAGCAAGAATGGCTAAAGGAAGGTTCTCCGTACAGTCATCAGGAACAGTACAGAAACGGTAAAAGCAAAGAATGCCAGCGACAGTCTTTAAGACAAAAGCAGAATATCATAAATTAAAATAGTAACATAATTATATAACGGTGGTGCCACAGCATGGCCGCATTCTAATGACTGAAACAAGTAAAAGAAACAAATAGAAGAATACATTGATACATGTACTAAATGGCATGAGAAGATTGTTTCTGGAAACCTTAAATAGAAGCATTGATAGACAAGGCATGAACTTGCGAGCATTCAGAGGATCAAGTACGTTTTGTACATCTATGAGTGTGTGCATGTATCTATATGCGTGTTTCTGTGTGTTTTTGTATCCATGTATGTATATGTATGTGTATTTGTGTGCCAGGCAGTGTGCATTTGCGCATGTGCGTGTCCGTAGTAACATGTCTTACTAGAGCTGGATAATTTAGGAAGTAGAGTTTTATATTAACAGGTACAATGGAAGTTTATGTGTATATAAGTCACTTTGTGTGCATGCTTCTTTGTGTGTGCGTGTGTATGCATATGTTTGTTTGTCTGCGTTTGTGTGTATGTGCGTGTGTGTGTGTCTGTCTGTCTTTGTGTGTTCGTGTGCGTTTGCGTGAATTCTCGAAAAATATCTCTCATTAAACTCAAAAATAATTATGTAAACATATTAATATTTCGTTTCGAGAGATTTTTCAGGAATCAAACGGAAATAACAGTAACACAATATGATAGGATCAAGAAAGACCTTTTTCAAAAGAAACTAAAATGCATAAATATAAGATTCCATACATTTATACATAGACAAACATTACATAAATATGTGGAGGCGCAATGGCCCAGTAGGGCAGCATATTCGCGGTCATAGGATCGCGGTTTCGTTTCCCAGACTGGGCGTTGTGAGTGTTTATTGAGCAAAAACACCTAAAGCTCCACGGGGCTCCGGCAGAGAGAGGTCGTGTCCCTGCTGTATTATTTCACCACAACTTTCTCTCACTGTTTCTGTTGTACCTGTATTTCAAAGGGCCAGACTTGTTACACTCTGTGTTACGCTGAATCTCCCCGTTAACGGTACACGTGTCTGTGGAGCGCTCAGCCACTTAGACGTAAATTTCACGAGCAGCTGTTCCCTTGATCGGATCAACCGGAACCCTCGTCGTCGTAACCGATGGAGTGCCACGATATAAATATATACATACACACGCATACATATGTATATATATACATACACACATACACATATCTTTATATATATATAATTTCATATATATATATATATAATAAATATTATATATATATAATAAATATATATATATATATATATATATATATATATATATATATATATATATATATATATATATATATATATATATATATATATATATTATAATTATAGATATAGGGCAGTCAATTGTCAATTAATTAATAAATTAATGATTAAGACGAACTTTACCCGTCGATATGAATTCGGAGATGCTGGTTCTCTTATGTGATGTTCGATGTCGCTTGATGGAATATGCATGGCTTTACTAGCATTTTCAAATTTATAATCTAGAATATCATGCTGAAGAGTGGAAGTAAATTTTTACAGAATACTAATCCCGAAACGCATCCATTATTAACTAACGACAAGTTTGTTTCGCTATTTTTCTTCTTTTGTCTATGTGAATCACGAATATCGCTATGTGTTGAAGTTGTATTGTAGTAATAGAATTAGTATTTTAACTGCTATTTCTAAATTCTCGGTATGTTGGTGAAGCAACGTTTGCGGATCCCTTAATTATGTTTATATATATATATTATATATATGTAAGCATGTATGTATATTGTGTGTGTTCGTGTGTGTGTGTGCGTGTGTGTGTGTGTGTGCGTGTGTGTGTGTGTGTGTGTGTGTGTCAGCACGCCTTTGATGTAAGTCTGCTGAACTATCTTTATAATGTCTAAAACTGCAATCATTACGTGGATTTTTACTTCGTAATTTTGTGTAAACTGGCGTTTCAAATACAGTCGATACAGAAACAATTGTAAGGAATCATTAAAGATGTGTAAAAGAATTGTCTTTGTCTTCTTCATATCATTTGGATAGGTGCGTGCGTGTATATGTTGTGCGTGTGTATGTGTTTGTTTGTGCGTGTGTTTATGCATGTATGTAGGTAGTTATATATATATATACATATATATATATATATATATATATATATATATATATATATATATATATATGTATATATATATATATGCATATATATATATATATATATATATATATATATATATATATATATATATATATATATATATATATATATGTATATATATATATATATATAGAGAGAGAGAGAGAGAGAGATAGATAGATAGATAGATAGATAGATAGATAGATAGATAGATAGATAGATAGATATGCAGGGTGCGATGAGCAAATTTTCGTCATTTTACATTTTTAATTTTGCGCATGCGTATTGTTTGTTTCTGATTTTGTTGACTACACAGCATAGTAGCGTCAGTTGGCATGGTCTGAGAGAAAAAGACCACCATGACGCAATTCATTCTGCCAGAAATTTGGAAATGAAATGTGCTGTGCTGCTTGGCATTCGCGCCGGAATCACCAATGCGAACATTTTAGATTGCTTGAATGTCAATCTGACCACAATGCAGAGGATTCGGAAAGAGTTAGATAAGTCTAATGGTGATTACGAAGGTACGGCAGCTCGGAAAACTCCCTTTGATCGTTCTGATAAGAAAAGAACTCCTGAATTTGTTGGTGAGATCCAGGTCATGATTGACAACATGTCATTTAGATCCATCGTCAGGGACATAGGAGTGTCTGAGATCAGGCAGGTAGTGCATGAAGACATCCGGCATTCCTCATACGAGCCGAGAAAGGCCAATTTTTATCCCAAGCCATCAAGGAGAAGAGGAAAGACCGTGCTATGAAGCTTTTGAACAAACACAAGCATCTCCTCCAACGGAACATGCTTTGGCTTTTCTCAGACGAGAAAAATTTCTGCCAGGACCAGATGGTGAACACACAGAGCAACCGTTGGCAGGTCATGTGCCCAAAACCAGTACCGAGAGTGATAAAATTCAAACATCCAGTTAACATCATGGTGTTTGGAGGGATCACTAGTGATAGCGACATTATGCTTTCATTCATCTTTCCACACAGTCTCAGACTGAATACAGAGGCCTACATCAAGTACCTGGAGGAGGTAGTGCTGCCCTGGGTGAAGAGGGTGACTGTTGGAAGAACCTATGTCTGCCAACAGGACTCTGCACCATACCAAACAAGCAGGAGATCCCAGTCATGGCTGTCAGACAATTTCTGCGACCATATCACCCTTAACATCTAACCACAGCATTCACCAATTTCAACAAGGAGACCGTCCAGAAGAGTTGCAGAACATTCCGAAGTCGTCTGGAGACCGTGGTTGAAGCCAATGGCGATTTTACTGAATTTACTCTTTAGTATTTCAGAGATATTAAATCCAGATAGGTACCGTTCGGGTACTCCCGTATAATCCATGTTCTGACTAACCACAATCTAATGATAACAAACACATTGTATTTCACCCGATGGATAAGACCTGAGTTCGCTTTGTCGGATTATAAACCGTTTACATGTTATATATATACCGGATATTAAAATAAATATGGAAAATCATGCGTCTTCGCAGTTGTTTCTTTTTTTTTTCTTATTACAGTCTCATATATAATATATTCTCTTTAAAGTTCCAAGCTTTAAGGAGAACGTGCTGTGTAAAAGATTGTAATAATTAAAAAGAAACTGAGTAGATGTTTAACTCTCCAAATTTATTTCAATGTCTCTCTCCCTCTCTCTCTCTCTCTCTCTCTCTCTCTCTCTCTCTCTCACACACACACACACACACACACACACACGCACACACACACATACACACACATACATACACATACTTTATGATGCTATACTAAAAAGGTAAAACAAACTCTTCGGATACACTCTGTAAATTATTTAGACATAAATACTACCAAAAGAACTTTAAAACGTGTTGAATAAATTATGTTCAATACCTATATATATATATATATATATATATATATATATATATATATATGTATGTATATATATAGGTGGAGGCATACATAATGGGCTAAAACCTTTGCGGGAGAAACACCAGCATGGCCGTAATCCAGTAACTGAAATTATGAAGGCAATATACAGACTTGCGTGGCTACACACACTCAAACTCGCACGCACACACACACACACACACACACACACACACACATTCATTAATACTTACACAGAGATTTGTATATAAACTTGAAATATACATAATATCGCCAGGGAGAGAATTTCTGAGAAATAAGTAAATAATCTAATACAAACAGTACACTTGTAAACTCACCGCCCCGTTTTGATACAGTGTCGGTCATAAATATCTCCCCCTTCTTTTCCTTCATAATCCTTTGATTACTTTCTCAGAAATCTTGTCAACTCTCTTCAGACATTTTTTTCTCTACGCTCCTGTATACTTTGGCTTGTGCAAAATATTCTTGCCACTCATTATCTTCCATACTTCGATATGCTTTTTTGATTAACAATTCTTTTTTTTTTCTTTTTAACCTCAGCTTTGTCATATGCACCTTCCACATACACATGCAAACACTGACTCACATGCGTAGGCCAATGGCGTGCGTTCATACACACACACACACACACACACACACACACACACACACACACACACAGAGTCACACAGATACCCTCACTCCAAATACACACAATCAACTCAATGTAGTTTATTTGCGTATATATTATTTGCGCTAACAGAGCTCATGTGAGAGTAAGTTTATGTACGTATGCAGGCTATCGATTTATCTATGTATCTGTATAAATCTATCCATCTATCTATTTCTGTATATCTATTAGTCTGTTTGTCTATCTATCTGTCTGTCTATCTATTTATCTATCCATCTATCTATCTATCTATCTATTTCTCACACACTTTTACGTACCCAGCCCCTTTCCTCAACATGACATCTTTTATATCACAGGAAGATATCGCTATTAATTTATTATACTAAATTACAAATATGACAAAATAGAATTTAGATTGGTTAAACTCCGCCAACTGAAGAACTGTCAAGAATGGTAACAAAGTCCAAATTGTATTTGTCTGAGTCTATAAGTTACGTTGCGGGGAAGAGTGATTCCGACAAGAGTCCTTCTGCAGCGTAGAACATTCATCAACAATTTTCAGTTTCTTCTCCCAGCAACAAGCGCCGATGGTACCATCCAACTCTCCTTGAATTTTGATTGATTCGATTAAACTACAAAATGAACACGTGCCAAAATATTTGCATATTCTTGCATTATGGATATGCTTTGACGAAATTTTTGAAAGTTGGTTGATCATTAGTATACAACCGTTTCGAGACTGACGGCTGGTTATACGGTATTGATCTCTTGGTTCTGTGTACCCTGCTTTCACTATTCATTTCAGATATCTTTGTAGTTGATAAAGGACATACTTTTTAACCTTGGCCCAGCGTAACATCTTGGATTTGACAGCAGGTGGACAGGGGGCTACATTGGATGAATATGCTGAAGCAGAGTGAAATAAAGTGACTTGCTCAAGGACATATCATTGCTGCCGGAGTCAAGATTAGAACCATGAGCCTATGATAATTAACAGAATTCTCTAACCACTCGGCAACGCACTTTTACAATAATTTGTTGATAAAGAAAAGAGGATTTTGTAATAAAGTATGATCTGAAAAGATCAATAATCACAAAGAGAAAGCAAGATAAAATTAATAAGTGGATCGAAAAGTCTGAAAGTGTGTCAAATGTTTTTATATATCCTGTATAAGGAGTTGGAGAAAACTGGTGACCCGCTAATAATATACGGAGAATACTAAAAAGTCGGTGTAGCGTGGTTTGTAACGGTTGAGAAGTTTCTAGAAGATGCAGAGGGAGTAAGAAACACAACATGAATGCTAGCAGAAGAATTCACGATGAGAATTGCAGAAGGAGATTGTATAGAATGGAGAATCTATAGAGATTGTCTTTTACGAAGATGGACGAAGATATTAACATGGTGAGATCATAGTGCGGAGGAAATCAAACTAAGATACTATACCAGGACGCATCTCTGCATTACAAGAGTAGGTTAAGAGAAGAGGTATATTATCTATGACGATAATACCACAGTACCTCTCCCTTTTGTAAAGGACGATGTGAAAAATGCAGCGTATTTGGTAATCGAATTTAGATATTATATAAAGGAGCAGTTATGTATTATATATTGAATTTGAATTGAATCTATAATAGAGCGAGAGAGAAAGCTGAGAAATTGTCTGAACATCAGCCCACTTTAATTGAATTGAAAGACATCAAATCTATGCTACTTCAACAAGCAAGGTGACCAGATGGCGCACAGTGAATATTGAAAAACACAAAAGGTTAAAATGGCGAATATTATAAGAAATATGAGGAAGGTTAGAAGGAGTTCTACCCATTGACGTTGTAATAACCGGATTTACAGGAATTGGATTCCTGCAACTAAATAGATCTGGATCAAGAACTCAAGCGTGACATTCAATTCTATAGTTAATAAATTACATTTATGTAATTCCAGACAGAAGTAGTATCATTATTAATCAATTGGATAACGTTAGCCAATATACGATTTGTACAGAATTCCTTCAAATGTATTAGATGGAAGAAAACTCAGCAAACACGATTCCTAACATTGGTAAATGTCTATAATAGGATTTGATTCATACATAATCGGTAATGCATATATATTTGTGGACCCCACGATGGATTAAATATAAGATTTCTTCCCTGGATTTGAACAGAGATTGTAGCAGAGAGATGTATCTGAAAGCTGATAGTTATTCCTTTCAAATCTGGCACGAAGCCAGCAATTTCGGGGAAGAGAGTGGGTCAGTTACATGGACCCCAGTATCGAACTGGTATTTATTTTATCGATCCGTCAATAGATGAATGGCAAAGACGACAACTGTGACATTTGAAATCAGAACGCTAAGAATTTTTCCCGATGTGCTCACAATTCTGCCAACTCGCCTCCCTCCGCCGTGAATGGAAAATACTGGTTTCAAATTTTGGCACAAGGCCAGCAACTTCGAGGCGCGGCAGTAATTTGGTTACATCGACCCCAGTATTCAACTGGTACTTATTTTATGTGACCCAAAAAGGATGGAAGGCAAAGCCGTCCTCGGCGGAATTTGAACTCATAATGTAAATGCGGGTGAGATGCTTCTAAGCTTTTTGTCCGGCATGTTAACGATTCTGCCAGTTCGCTTCCCCTCGTCGATGGATGTAAATTATTAAAATATATTTCAGTTAATTTATTCTTTCTATTTTAACGTTCTATTTTGTGTTTTGTTGAGTATATTTACGAATGGATGTACTCTTTTATACATGATATTATGGCACTGTGTAGTAAGTAAGGTTAATGCGATCTAGTAATGCTGTATGGACCAGTAGCCAGCCCAGCGAACTGGTAGAAGCGTTAAGAACGTCGAAAAAGTGGTGCGCAGTATTTGTTCCGGATCTTTATATTCTGATTTTAAATACACAAATGTCGGCTCAGCATTCCATCCTTCTCACGGTTGATAAAAATGAGATACTAGTGAAGTTCTGAGGACGGAGCGTGTGACGAACCCATACTCATGAGAACTGTTGGCTTTTACCTGAAGCCGAGCCCGTTATTTTATCAGTTAGAATGATAGATTTGCCAGAGGGCAGTGCATTAGCAGGACAGTCGGAACATAATCTTTCTGTATTTAGCCCGGGAGTCTGTTTTTACGTGATTAGAGTGTTGCTCAGACTATTGCCAGATCGTTGATTTGATTCCCATACCGAGAGATGCGTTATGTTCTTGAGCAACACAGTCATCTCACTTAGCTGTAGTGTTGTGTGGGAGCTAGCATGCCAAAGAATAGATCCAACGTTTCCTCTGCATGTCGAAAAAGTGACAAAAAGAGGTTGACGCAGGACTTTCGTACCGACCTCGTAAACTCTTCAATAGGCATGACTTATTTACATAAACTCACGATCAGAAATTATTCGAGGAGGGAAAATTGGTCACAGCGATCCCAAACTACCTGATTGGAAACTGCTAGAAGGAAAAAGGACAAATTCTCCCTCAATGAGATATGAACTCTGTACGTACACGCCCATAACTAAAGACTGCAAGATATTTTGAGCGTCATTCTAACGATCACTTAACCCTGTGCTCTATCATACATGAAGCAGAGGCAGGAGAGCAGGGTTTTTCAGGAATGGTTAGGCTAATTTCATTGGTATTCTGTTACTGACGCCTGGCAAAGTGAAAAACAACGTAATGTAAGGATATGTCGGTTTTATTTGAAATAAATAGTTGTACGAGGACATTTTTTACATGGGAGTTGCATCATGGAAGAATATTTCACCATCACGAAAAGACCAATGATAGGGTCTGTAGAATTTGAAGACCTGTAAGCAACCGACGACCTAACAATTTCGCCTTTACAGCACCCAGAACTGATCATGTAACAACCATGAAGAGATAGAAGGAAAAACGAACACAATGCTCGTCGGGATTTGAACTCAGAGAGCAGGAGGAAATACTAAAAATCATAACCTTCAACACTTTAACGACAATACCAACGACACTGCCATATCGCAAAGTTTCCTTTAAATAACTTGTTGAGGTTATCTCTGCAAATTCTCTATGGAACTTGTAATCAACACTGATTTGTTGCGATATATCGTATCCGAGATGCCTGATTTAAATAACAATGAGATCGAAGATGGAAAATGTTTCATGGGCGTAAATGAAATATTTTAGGAGTTTTTATTCCGTCATCAGCACCCAACCTATTAACCATCCACATTGCTTAAATAGCGGTGCAACATTATTGGATATACTAACTTTACATATCAAACACAGTCCTGCCTGCTGGTTCACAAACATGTTAATGACTTGTAAGGACACCGTATTTCGTAATGCCATCATAATATACTACAAAGTATATCAAATGTTTTATAAGTCAATACTGAGCTCTACTGTGTTAGCAGTGCTATCAAAACACTTGTTAAGGTTACGACGTTTTCTATCTGAATATGCTTAATGCAAACAACAATGCGATCGAAGATGGAAAAATGGGTGATGGGTATATATGCTGGCAATAATTTCTATACGAAATCTGTAGAGGTAATCGTATTTAATAGTACTGCTAACACAGAAGTATACATTATTGACTTGTAAAGCCTTTAATATACTTTGTAATATGTTATGATTGCATAACAAAGCACCGTGTTCCTACAAGTCATTAATAAGATCAGTGTAATATCAAAAATTTATGAAGCTTGTTATTCTAACACGGCTTCAAGTTTTCGCATGAAGTCAGCAGTTTACTGAGAAAGGAGGATGTCTATTACGTGAAGCCCAGTGCTCAGCGGATACTTATATTATCTACCGCTAAAGCTTGAAACCAAACTCGACTTCGGTCGGATTTGGACGCAAAAAGTTAAGAAATCGGAAGAAATGCTACTAGCCATTTTGTCTGACGTGCCTAAGATTCTGCCGAGCTCGACGCCTTAGCTCAAAGTATTATCTAAGGCGCTGGTGCGGCTGTGTGGTAGGAAAGTTGCTTCCTAACCACATGATTCCTGTTCAGTTCCCTGCCTGACACCTTGGGCAATTGTGTTCTACTATAGCCTTGGGCCGACCAAAGACTTGTTAGTGGATTTGATAGACGCAAACTGAAAGAATACTGCTGTGTGTGTGTGTGTGTGTGTGTGTGTGTGTGTGTGTGTGTGTGTGTCTTTGTGTCTGTTTGGGCTCCACCAGCGCTTTACTACCGATGTTGGTGTTTTAACGTCCTGTGAATTGGTGGTTCGGCAAAAGTCACTGATAGAAGATATACCGGGCTTAAAAAGAATAAATACGAGGGTCGATTCATTTGCTTCAACTTCTTGAAGTAACAAGTCGTGGCTGCAATCTAATGATTGAAACAAGTAAAAGGTAAAAGACACAGGAATGCGCAAGTGTGAATTTGTACACGAATGACGTTGTATTACGTTCTCCATTTGGACCTTGAGTGTCTTGCAACAAAATAGTAACTTAGGCATTCACAGTTGTCTTTTAAGGGCCTCCGAAAAGAATTTGCTTTAGGTGTATGTCCTCGTATGTATTGCAAGAAACAGCTTGGTTTCCTTCTCTGATGTTTTAGGTCGTTCAACCTACACAAGTTAATGTGTGAAAAGCAAAATCGGAATTTTGAAAGAAGCTTCTATAAAACTAGTTTTTAAACACCGAATAGCCATGGGGGTCCACCAGAGTAGAACACGAATCAAAGGGGTCCATAGATTAAAAAAATGGCTGAAAACCCCTGATTTAAAATAGTATTTAGAAAACATTTTATTATTGAAAAAATCATTGCTGCGAGGTAAGTAATTGGAGAGGACAATCTTTCGGAAGCATGTATGTTTTCCCGAATTTCTTAAACAGAATACAGTAAAATTACACATTGTTCTCGTCTTGAAACTCAAGAAATATTTGTGATATCCGAATCACAATAAATAAATATCTAATTATTTGTCTTTTACGCATACTTCATTTCGCTATGAAACACACACATAAATGCGTTCATAAAAGTCATGTTCACTCATTTCTGTTTTTATATAAACCCCTTACGATAGCAGATAATGAAGTATGATGCGGATGGGGGTAGGGGTTTTATATTGAAAATGGCATTGCTGAAAAACAAAATGGCGGTTCATTTATGTTTGAATTCTTATTTCTATATACCGCTATCGGTAAATTGGAAACTTCATTACCAGACTTTTATTCGTTTACTATGGCTGCATTCTGGTTTGCGGTTTTCTACAGCACAGTGGCATATCAAAGAGAAACGAAGACAAATGCTTTAAAAAGCAAGAGATGACCGGGGTGGGGAAGCTATATATGTGCTTATATATATTAGTGTGTCTATATGTGTGTGTGTATGCGTGCGTGTGTGTGTGTATGTCTGTGTAAATACATATTCCATCATATTCAGGCAAACACATACATATACATGTATACTATTTTCTTTCATTTTATTTTATTCTTTTACTTGATTCAGTCATTTGACTGCGGCCATGCTGGAGCACCGCCTTTAGCCGAACGAATCGACCTCATGGATTATTTTTTTGTAAGCCTAGTACATTTTTTATCGGTTCCTTTGCCGAACCGCTAATGTTACGGGGGATGTAAACACGCCAACATCTATTGTAAAGCAATGGTGGGGGGACAGATACATACGAATTATATATATATATATATATATATGCGACGGGCTTCTTTCAGTTTCCGTCTGTCAAATCACTTACAAGGCTTTGGTCGGCCCGAGGCTATAGTAGAAGACACTTGCCCAAAGTGCTACACAGTGGGACTGAACCAAGAACCATCTGTTTGGGAAGCAAGCCTCTTACCACACAGTCATTCCTGCGCCTGTGTGTATGTATATACATATATATATGTATATAGATAGATAAATAGATAGATAGATAGATAGATAGATAGATAGATAGATAGATAGATAGAAAAATAGATAGATAGATAGATAGATAGACAATAAATTTAACAACCGACTTCGTTCCATATATTTAAATATATCATCTTACGTGCATTTCATTAAAGAGAATTGAATATGAATTATATGAAGAAAAAGTTATCTGATTGAATTGTCGATCCTCCGATATTGCGTAACATCCATTAGTAATCGTTAGTATTCAGACTGGGGGGTCGTCAACGTTGTCAGATAAATTACGACAACGACTGCGATTACATAATTAATTATTATATAAAAGAAACTCTCTTGTTTTGTTGTACTCTGTGACCTACGCAACGATAGATACGAAGCCAGTAATACTTAGACTAAAACATGAGTCCTTCTCAACGTTCCTCTTCACACACACACACACACACACACACACACACACACACACACACACACACACACACACACACACACACACACACACACACTCACACACAAACATATATATATAAAATATATATGTATGTATACATATTAGCGATTCGGTAAATCATCCATAGATTTCTATGGAGTAGACACATATACGCTGGCGATCTTGTCCGGAAACTGGCCAGTTTGGCTGACCTCATTGAAAAGGCTTCAGCCTTGCAGCCGAAACTGTCGACTGTATAGGGATATAATATGACTGCCGATTTTGGCCGTCTACGACTGCTGTATGTATGTATGTATGTATGCAATTACGTACGTTGACTGCAACATCAGAGTACTTTAGCTCTTATTTCTAGCATTGTAGTGTTTAAATCTACCTCTGTCATATTTAATGACAACTATAGTGTATCGACACTCTAAAAAGCTCGATGAAACCCTCAACTGCTCACCAATCTTCGAAACACACTTGACCGTGTCCAGAAAAGTACCAAAAGAGTAATCGTCATGAAGTAACAAGTACACTATTTCCATCCAGCCTCTGGCTTACAAGCGTTCTCTCTAATCTCTCTCTCTCTCTCTCTCTCTCTTTCTCTCTCTCTCTCTCTCTTTCTCTCTCTCTCTCTCTCTCTTTCTCTCTCTCTCTCTCTCAATGAAAACGTCAGCCCTCGATGATTGTTTCCCGGCCATCACGCAGCTATTACCTGTGTCTTGAGGCACAAAGCTTCAAGAAGAGTATTAAAGGTATCAAACACAGCAATCTAGGAGAGTGAGACTGACAAGGCCAAGAGTCCGACTTTACTGCTTCCAAAAGTTCACAAAAAATAAATTATTCTGTCACTTATATACGCCACACAGAGCGAATATCCGAACTTAATTTCAGATGCATCTACCTGCACAGCAATCTTCACAGACAACCAGCAACGTTTTGAAATGTTTTTATCATGTAGCCAAGAATATGAGACATATCCATGTCGTTTTTCAGGGTCGTTTTCAAGGTCACTGCAGAGAATTCTGAAATGCAGGTAGGTAAGATAAGTGGTGTTGGTGTTGAAACGAGACATTGACTAAGTCTATCACACAGGTAGGGCAATGTTAGTGTGGAGTTTGATCTCAAGAGGCAAAGAGCTGGAGCAAACACACACGAACACAAACATACACACACACATACACACACATGCGCTCATATATATATATATATATATATATATATATATATATATATATATATATCTAGCGTGGAGAAGACTCATCACCATGCTAAATCGCAGCATACAAGGAAATATGCAAAGTACATACGTTAAGTATACGTGGCTGACAATGTTGTTACACTAGCGCTGCTTCTATTTCATATTCGAACACACACACATGCGCATATATTATATACATATATAGGGAGAATTCACAAAAAAGCAACAGACGAAGACAGGTGGTGTTGAAAACAAAAAGATGTATTAGTATAACGCTCGGGAACTGAGAAAGTCTTTAACGTTTCGAGCCTAAGCACTTCTACAGAAAGAAACACAGAAAGAATCAAGGAGAGAAACAAGAGGAGAAAGAAATGTGTGTAGTGGTCACCGATCTATCATGATATATATATATATATATATATATATATATATATATATATATATATATATATATATGAATATGTACGGCTCGATTCTGTTTTTGAGTCAGATTTATTTCATTCCTGGGTAGGAGGCCGGTCCGTCGAAGGAATACTCGTTTGTACAAGGAGAGTTCAGTGGAACCGAGTGAGATGAAGTGCTTTGCTCAAGAACACAATGCATTGCCTGGCTCTGGTATCGAGTCCACAAAGCCATACCCCTCTACATATGTATGTAATCATAATGTATAGACGTACAGACACACGCACACACACACATATTCAAAATCACACAGACATGTATATGTATGCATATATATACATACATATAGGTACATGTGCATATATATGTATGGACACGCAAATTCAGACTGACAGTGACAGTCTCACAGATATTGACAAACAGAAACAGTCATATATACATACATATATATATATCAATATCAACTAATGTTCTCTGGAACTATGGCTTAATATTTATGTAAACACGTATATGTATATAGGTGTGTATGTGTGTGCATGCCTGTATGTGTGCAAGTGTGTGTGAATATGTGTGCCTCTGCTTTCACGTGTCAACGTGCGTGTGGACGAGTTCTTCCAGGTCTAAGAAAAATGTTTGCAGAAAAACCTACCAATTCGTTGACAACAAAATAGCAGTGGCGTCATAAAACAGCAGGAATTACCTGAAAGTTGCATAATCAAGCGAATGTTACTTTCGACTGCCTCCTTCACCCATTGTATTTCTTCCTTTCTTTTTCCTTCTTTCTCTCCTTTGCTCTAACGATATCTGTCTGTTTGTGTGTGTGTCTCTCTCTCTCTCTCTCTCTCTCTCTCTCTCTCTCTTTTATTCACTATCCTTATGCCTCTCTCTCTCTATCTATAACTCTCTCACACTCTTTCCCCCTGGTATTCTCACTCTATCTGTTCACACAAACGTGTGAACAGATATGACTTGTATAACTCAATCATAGTATGTCTGCAATTCATTGATTGAGATTATTAAGAGAGGATTATATTCATATACGCATAAGTTCGACGCTCTGTGAGTGTGTGTGTGTGTGTGTGTATGTGTGTGTGTGTGTGTTTGTACTTGTAGAGAAGTGTGGATGGATGGATTAAGTGTGTGTGTGTGTATGCATGAATGTATATAGCTGTATATAGGTATGTATCTATAAATATGCTTATACATTTATATATTATATGCATATATGTATACATATCTGTCTGTCTCTCTCTCTCTCTCTATATATATATATATATATATGTGTGTGTGTGTGTGTGTGTGTGTGTGCGTGTGTAGGTATGTATATGTATATATATATATATATATATACAATGACACAAATGATGTATGCATATATATATGTACAAATACACAGGCACATATATAATGTATGTGTATATATATACCCACATTTAGGTATACTTCCACACACATACACACACACATAAATATTTTTTTAATCATGAATGCAAGTGCATAAGTAAGTGTGTGCGTGTCTGTGTGAGTGTGTGCGTGTGTGTGTGCGTGTGTGTGTGCGTGTGTGAATGACTTTATCTGTATACATATATGAATATGTATATACGCACACGTATTTATAGATACATATATACACAAATACAGGAATATATATGTACATATATATGTACACACATACCTACATCCATGCATACAGAAATACATAATATACATGTCCGTATATGCATACATACATACATACGTACTTACCTACCTACATACATATATACACACATACCCACACATACATACATGAATACATACATGCAGACATACGTACAAAAATAAATCCGTTTACACATACATACGTACAGACATGTATAAATACATACACACATACATACAGATGAAACATGTGTACATACATATATACATACATGCACACATACATAAATATATACATACATACACAAATGCAAACATGTGAACATACATACCCACATACATATATACATGCATACATATATACACAAATACATACATGCACACATAGATACATACACACACGTACATACGCACGTACATAATACACAGATACATACAGACAGACGTACGCACTTACGTACATCTATAGGAGGGCTTTAAATCCGAGACTGTTGCAGCTTTACTCAATCGCAGGTGAAGAAATGTCAAGTAGCTCACCACATGCACATGGGAATAACGAGATCTGCTGCTTATATAAACATACACTATCAATGTATGCATGCAAATGCATATGTGTGCATGCAAATGCATGAGCATGCGTGCACATTCGTAGATGCCAGTAGATCTGTCAATCGATTTAACTGTCTTTTAATATTTGTGTAGAGGAATCATTTTAAAGAAATTTACATACACTCACACACATATAAGAAACACTCGTACATGCATCCACGCAGACACACACATACATAGACACGCATGCGCGCACACATGTGCACAGAAACACATGCACACACACACACACATGTATACACTGGCACACATAGGTAGGCGTATATACAGACGTATGTATACAGATAGACACCAATATATATATACACATAAACACAGAAACAGTTATATGAAACACATAAAACACACACGTACACACATACACAAATACATACGCGCGTATACGAATACACAAACTCAAAAGACGCACATATGCACACAATAGGAACAGGAGTGGCTGTGTGATAAGAAGCTTGCTTCACAACAAAATGGTTCCACGTTCAGTCCCACTGCGTGGCACCTTAGGCAAGTGTCTTCCATATAGGTATGTGTGTGATTGTCTATATATATATATATATATATATATATATATATATATATAGAGAGAGAGAGAGAGAGAGAGAGAGATGTATGTATATATGTGTGTGTTTATGTATGCATGTATTTGTGTGTCTGTGTTTGTCTCCCCACCATTGCTAGACAACCCCTGTCGGTGTGTACGTCCCTGTAATCTAGCGGTTCGGCAAAGGACACGATAGAATAAGTACTAGGCTTCCAGAGAATAAGTCCTGAGCTCCATTTGTCCGACTAAAGGTAAAAGAATGAAAGAATAAAAAAATATATAAACACACGTACACATATATAAGAGCAGACACACACATGATACATATAAACACAAAAACATACACACAGAATGACAGATACATACACATAAGCAAAGATACACACGAGCGCGCATACAGGCATGAGTGCACAAACACTGACGAACGTACCTTCACATATACATACATACAGGTACACCACACACACACACACACACACACACACGCACCCACCCACACACACACACACACACACTCACACAAAGTTCTTTACTGTATACCACATTCTCTCACTTGTAAGGACGGGTATTTGCAACCATGTGTGTGTTTGTGTGTGTGTGTGTGCCTGTGCGTACATGCATATAATACTGTTTCTCAATCTGTTTACACACACACACATATCCACACACACATGCATTGCCTATACGTCCATGTATGTGCAAGTGTGCGTGTGAGTGTGAGTTTAACAGAGATACGTGTATATATATATATATATATATATATATATATATATGTATGTATGTATGTATGTATGTATCTATGTATGTATGTATGAATTTATGTATGTATATGTATACCATATCTCCGTTTTTTCGTCCTTGTTTTCGTATATATTCGCTTGCTTTCTTCCATAGAATCTAGTGCGCTTAGCTTAGATTTTCTTGGGGCCGCTCCAGATTGGACCAGTCTCCAATGTAACTAGCCGAAACTGTAACGACGATCTGGAACTCGACTGAAAATAGAAAACTCTGAATGACCCGACCTTGCTTTTTCCTGTCCTTTTTATGTATCGTCTAACTGTCCTGATGTTTTGTTGTCGCCTGTTACATTCTTGTTCCATTTATATATATATATATATATATATATATATATGAAAGAGAGAGAGAGAGAGAGAGAGAGAGAGAAAACAGAGAGATCTAATGGATACAAATTAATTTAATAATTAATCAACGTATTAATCAACGTTTCTTTCAATTCTCAAAAAAGATTAAAATTTCAAAACGTATATAAAAAAATACACTTTTGCATTAATAAATACCTTATAAGGAAAATCGTCAGGTTTTTTTACAGGACAGTAAGGATTACATTAAGATACTTTAGGAATATACGGAGTATATAAACATCTTTACATGAGTGTATCTAATTATGCGTGTTTTCTAACTGAATAGAAATGTCTGATATTTTACGATATTCTATATAATATATTCATTGAAGAATTATCTCTTCAAAATTTAATATATATTAAACCAGTGTATCTTCGATAAATATAAGAAGTTTTGAATATCCTCATTGTGACTATATATATATATATATCTATATATATATATACATACACACACAAATATATGTATACACACGTATGTCTATTTATGCATAAATATATACACCAATATATACATATATAAACCTTTCATATATTATCTCATGCATTAAGCTTCAACGAAGCTGGAGCATTCCCATAAAGAATTTCAGTTGGATGAATCCATTCCAGTAAATTTTCCTTTTGTTTGGTAAGTATTTTGTTGATATGTCTGTCGAACGGATTAGTCACAGGGACGTAAACAAACGAACACCTATTGTCAAGCGATGACGGGCGAAAAACACAAAGACACGTACACATTCACATACACACAAACACACACATATATGTATATATACATATATATGTATATACATGTGTGTGTGTGTGTGTGTGTGTGTGTGTGTGTGTGTACCTCAACCGGTCTAGCTCTCTTTAATATCATACCAAAATACGTCAAAACGGAAACGGATCCCATAAAATTCAAAAGTTCTCTGGACAATTGCCTCCAAATAATCCCACACAAAATTCCTACACCCGGATATGTCTCCAATAATAATAACTCTTTACTGGCGTGGGCCATGTTACCCCATATATGACAAAAAGACTCCATCAGGTGGTGTTATTAAGTTAGACATGGTTTCGGCCTATACTGGCCGAAACCTATCAAAGTTATATATATGCATGTATGTAGATAGATAGATAGATAGATAGATAGATAGATAGATAGATAGATAGATAACGTCTTTCAGTTGCTGTATAACACATACATATAGTAGATGCCATTGCACAATGCGCTACACAGCGGGACTGAACCTGGAGTCACGTGGCTGGGAAGCAAACTACACAGCTGCGCCTGCGCTTGCGCCTACATATGCGGGTTTCTACTCGCACAAAACTTTCTCAAAACAAGTAAATATCTGTGTACGTATGCTTATGTATCGACGCTTGCTCGTGTGCCACAACGCGGATGATTGTGAAATAAGTTATGTAATATTTATCATGCAGTTGTATACGCATGAAATAAATCTATAGTAATGTGTTTAATATCAATCAATGAGAATGTGTACTCAACGCTGCATTTATTTCTAGATAACGGCTACATTTGCTTTCATGTTAAGGAAGCCCAAATCGGTGTTTTGATCTCAAATGGAAATGAACTCCGATGTTCCATGTGATAGGCCTGACAATTGTTAAGGATTTCCAGAACATGAAAGCAACGGTAGCCTTAATTCACAAGTCAATAACATATGTGCATTTGTGTGTGTGTGCGCGAGAGAGAGAGAGAGAGCATGTGTATGCGTGCGTGTGTATTTGTGTGTTCGTTTTTATTAGGTCTTGTTTTAAACCGGAGTTCCGAATCATACGTCATATTTAAAGCCATAAAACCGGTGTGCTGGCAGAAACGTTAGCACGCCCGGCGAAATACTTCGAGGTATTTCGCCTGTCTTTATGTTCTGAGTTCAAATTCCGCCGAAGTCGACTTTGCCTTTCATTCTTTCGGGGTCGATAAATTCAGAGCCAGTTGCATACTGGGATCTATCTAATCGACTGGCCCTCTCCCCCAAAATTTGAGGCCTTGTGCGTAGAGTAGAAAAGATAATTTTAACACATATCCTATGAATTCGATATAGAGAGCTCGACATATAGAGCACAATAAAGCAGTGCAAAATAAAGAAGATAATACGGTTCATAAACAGGAGACTTAGTTCTTCGGCAAAACATTTCCGATAGACGCAGAAGTGGCTGTGTGGTAAATTGGTTGCTTGCCAACCACATGACCCCAGGTTCAGTCCCACAGCGTAGCACCCTGGGTAAATGTTTTCTACTATAGCTTCGGGCCGACCAAAGCCTTGTGAGTGAATTTGGTAAAGACAAACTGGAAGAAACCCGTGGTATGTAAATATATATGTATATGCAAGTGTGTGTATATGCTTGTGTGTCTGTTTGGCCTTCCAACATCGCTTGACAACCGATGCTGGTGTGTTTACGTCCCCGTAACTTAGCGGTTCGGTAAAAGACTCCGATAGAATAAGTACTAGGTTTACAAAGTTTAAGCTCTGGGGTTGATTCGCTCGACTAAAGGCGGTGCTCCAGCATGGCCGCAGTCAAATGACTGAAACAAGTAAAAGAGTAAAAGAGTAAATTTAATATAAGAATTGCCATCGATTTGATCGACAAAAGGCCTAAGTTTTGTACTCCAGCTTGGCCACAGTCCAATGATAGGAATCAATAAAAGATTGAAAGTGGATATGCGAATTGCCTGTTACTATGTAGACATAGGCGTGGCTGTGTAGTAAGAAGTTTGCTTTCTAGCCCCATGCTTCGGGGTTCAGTCTCACTGTACGGCACATTGGGCAAAGGTCTTCTAACATAACCTCAGGCCGACCAAAGTTTTTGAACGGATTTGGTAGACGGAAACTGAAAGAAGCCTATCAAATTTATATGTATATAAATATATAAGTCCGTGCGTACGTATGTGTATGTTTCTTTGTGTGTGGCGGTATGTGCGTGTGTGTGTGTGTGTGTTTGTGCCTGTGTGCCTCCCGACACCGCTTGACAGCCAGTGTTATCTTTACGTCTCCATATATTAGTTGTTTGACTATAACGACCAGGCTAAAACAAAAAAATAAAACTAAAAACTAAAAGTGATTCGAGATGCTGCCCCAGCATGGCCGGAAGCAGTCAAATGATTACTGCAAGTAGAAGGCTTAAACAATGGTTAAGCGAATTGTTTGTGTGCGTGTTTCCGAATTAAGGCATTTATACTTGTACGGCCCCATGGTTGAGTATCTGTTGCAAAATCGAAGTTCTGGTTTCGATCGTACGACGTGGCATTTTGCACAAGAATTTCTTACCATTGCTTCAGTACATTGCGATGCTTATTACTGACAATGATAAGTACAAACCAGTCGGATGAAATTGTCTATGTGATTCAGTGAGCCAGACTGGGCCGCACCATATAACACTGGATCAACTTCAAGATGACTTTATGAAGTAAATGTGTCGACGGTATACACAACCATTAGGTGTTTAATTCGGAGAAATGATAATTAATTACAAATAAATACAGACCATACGTACACGCACATACACACACACACATACACACATACACCTACGCTAGCACACACAAGTATACACAAATATATGTGTATATGAGTATGTGTGCATATGCATGTGTGTATGTTTTTATAGGTATGTATAAGTCTATGTGTGTGTGTGGGTACGTGTGTGTGTGTGAATGTATACGTGTGTATGTATTTATGGGTATGTATAAATCTATATATATATATATGTGTGTGTGTGTGTTTGTGTGTGTGTATATATACATATATGTGTATATATATAAATATATATATATGTATGTATGTGTGTGTATTTATGTGTGTGTGTCTGTGTTTGTCCCTCCCCCGCTATCACTTGACAACCGATGTTGGTGTCTTTTCGTCCCCATAACCTAGCAGCTCGGGAAAAGACACCGATAGAATAAGCACTAGGCTTACAAAGAATAAGTCCTGGAGTCGATTTCTTCGACTAAATGCCGTGCTCCAGCATGGCCGCAGTCAAATGACTGAAAGAATAAAAAGAATATATACAGAGTAAAAGAGAAAGAGAGAGAGAGAGAGGGAAAGAGAGAGAGAGAGAGAGAGAGGGAGAGAAAGAGAGAGAGAAAGAAATAGAAGAAACACATCGTCAAAATCGGGCGACGTCCATAATTTCTTACTCCATCTCTCTCTCCCTGTATGCACACATCCAAACGCACATATATGTGTGTGTGCGTTTCAGTATATATGTCTAAGTGTTCATGTACTTTGTGTGTGTGTGTGTATGTGTGTGTGTGTGTTTGTGTGTGTGTGTGTGTTTGTGTGTGTGTGTGTGTGTGCTCGCGTACACTCACCATTGCGAGTGTGATCCGTAAATGCTAAAATGTAACATTTAAAGTTAGAGAACAACTAAAACATCGTCAGATTAAAAAAAAATGAAAAAAAAAAAAAATTCCCTATTCATTTGTTCCGCGTTGTTCGTCAACAGTTGAAATTAGCATTGTTTGTGCAAGGCGTCGATGTGGCGGAATCGTTAACACGCCGTCCGAAATGCTTAGCAGTAATTCATTCGTCTTTACGTTGTGATTTCAAATTCCGCCGAATTTGACTTAGACTTATATCCTTTCGGGGTCGATAAATTAAGTACCAGTTGCGTACTGGGATCGATCTAATCGACTGGCCCCCTCCCCAAAAATTTCGGGCCTTGTGCCTAGAGTAGAAAAGATTATTTGTATAAGGCGTCGAGGTGGCGGAATGATTAGTGGTATTTCGTCTGTCTTTATGTTTTGAATTCAAATTTCACCGACGTCGACTTTGTCTTTCATCCCTTTCGGGGTCGACAAAACAAGTACCATTTGAGCACTGGGGTCGATGGAATCATCGTACTCCTATAGTGTTGCTGAAACTTGGAACCATTGTGTTTATATATATATATATATATATATATATATATATATATATATATATTCATTATTCTTATGTTTAAATTAACCCTTTAAACTTCAAAATAATTATCCTTTGTTCGTAATTTCGTTTTGCTGTTTTATTTACATTCTAAATTTTCCAAAAATAATTTTAGTGATATAGTGTGTATGTGCGTAGCTGGATATAACTATATTTTTCTGTCTACTGATCATTTTTTTTTCCTCACTATCCCTTTTCATCGGAATTTTATTTTCCTTATTTTTTTCCCTATTTTCGGAAAGAAAAACTCTACATTGAATTTTGTCCCCTCTGTGTTCGGTCCTGTGTGGCTAATAAGGAAACTTATCGATCTCTCTGTCTGTCTATTTATCTATCTATCCATAGATATACACACACAAACACACACACACAAGCACACATACACACACGTACACACACACACACACGCGCACGGACACACACACACGCACGCACACACTAACACAAAGTATCCGAAACGGTTTTTTATAATGACTGATAATGTAATCGATCGGCTGTGGTTATCGAAAAAGTTTCATTCCTAGATGATCAAATTATGCGGTTGCGGTTCCATTGTATACACACACGCGCGGGGACACACACACACACATACACACACACACACACACACACACACACATACACACGCACGCTCATACACGCATATATATGCACATTAATATATATTTATATATATATATATTTTTTTTTTTCATATATATTCATATATACAGATATATCTGTGGAATCATCTTTTATTTCGAGTTTACGTAACACCATTTTGTGTGTGTGTGTATCTGCGGTAAGAAGTGTGCTTCCCAACCACATGGATCCGGGATCGTTCCATCTGCGTGGCAGTTTGGACCGGAGTCATTTAGTATGGCCACGCGCCGATGAAAGTATTAGAAGTGGATTCCGTCGTCGAAAACTGTAAGAAGCCCGTCTTATAAAAGTATTTATGTTTGTGTCTCTGTGTGTCAGTGTTTGACCCCAACCACAGCTTGACAACCGGTGTTGGTGTGTTTATATTCCTGTAGTCTAGCGGTTTGGAAAATAAGACCGATAGAAGTACCAGACTTCGAAATGAGTATCAGAGTTGATTCATTCGAAGAAAAATGCTTCCTGGCAGTGCCCCAGCATGGCCGCAGT
>NC_142939.1:43228795-43236295 GCF_046866305.1 Octopus bimaculoides
AATAATAATAATAATATTAATAATAATAATAATAATAATAATAATAATAATAATAATAATAATAATAATAATAATAATAATAATAATAACAATAATAAAATGCCCTGATGCAATACCAGGCAGTGACTCCCATTGCTTTTGATCTTAACTGATGGGAAGTGTTATCATGTACATTGTTTTGTCTTGGTATAAAAGATGGGCTACAGCAAATATTCCCCTTAATACAACAAATTTGCTTGTTAGTTGCTTGATCTTAACCACTTGGGCATGTCCCTTAGTGACTGACGATATGTGTATCTTTGATCACGTGTAGAAGTAGTGGGGGGACATCCTAACAGTGTGTTGATAGGAATTCTTTCAGGTTTGGATAAATCACCTTTGGAAACATCAGGGTTTTGTTCAACATCATTAAACAACCCTTGTTGGGGGATCTTTTGAGTGGGATAAACTACTCGACCTGAAGAAATTTCTGTGCTCCCACCTGCAAGGTCATGCGCTGTTTATCTTCATATGAGATCACAATGTAGCGCTGGGTATACTGCTCCCTATCCCTTAGATTGTTTTACATTTTAGCAGAAGAACAGCAATAATTTTGGCGGTGGTGGGGAGTTAGTTATTTTAAGACATTGTGGAGCTCCACGGGCTTTCAAGACCTAAAGAATTGCCGTCAAGCATTTTGTTCGCCACTCTCCAACATAGGCTGAACTCTTGAAATTATGACGGAGAGGTTTTAACAAAATATGATACCAGTACTTGATTGGTACTTTCTTTTATAGATTCCAGAAATATAAAAGACATAGCTGACCTCAGCTGGGTTCGGACACGCACTATAAAGATTCAGAAGAAATACCACAATGTATTCTTGCCGGTACGATCCTCTACAGATTCTGCCAACTCAGACCTTCTATATTTGTTTTCTAAATTTAGACAGAAATCCAAAGAATTCGTAAGGGATCGCAACGATTATATTGGTTCTAAATTGAACGTAAAGGGCCAGGAAACTACAACAAAGCCTTCCTTCTGACGCTGCAATAAAATTGCCAGCTTGCTAACCAGTAAAATAGCTGTTTCAGATTTAGACCCAATGCCGACAGTTTTGGAAATTAAGAGCAAGTTCGCATGATCCGCTCCAAAACTTAATTAGGACTTAAAAACAAATAAAAATAAATGCTTCCTTCTCGAGCAATGCCAGGCTCATAAGGGCTGGTTTTCTGGTTTCAATGGCGTATAAATTCCCCCACCTGAACTGGTCAGAGGATGACTCATTTTTGCCAGCTAAGTGGACTGGAGCAACGTAAAATAAAGTGCTTTGCTCAAGAACACAACGCGTCACCCGGTTCAGTAATGGAACTCACAAATTTATGATCATGCATCCGACACCCTAAACACTAAGCTACGCGCCTCTACTCTACTTTATCTAAATGACGATAGAATAGTGAATTCAGAGGGATTTGAACTCAGAACGTAAAGAGTCGGGATAAATAAATACTGCAAGATATTTTTAGCAAGGCCCCGACCGTTCCGACGCCTCACTGTCCTAAAAATAATTTCAGATTTCGGCACAAGGCCAGCAACTTTCGGAAATGGGCTAAGCCGGTTACATCGACCCCAGTGTTCAACTGGTACTTACTTTATCAATCCCAAAAAGGATGAAAGGCAAAGTCGAGCTCGGCAGAATTTGAACTCAGAACATAAAGACGGACGAAATACAGCCAAGCGTTTTTGCCCGGTGCGCAAAATCAACGCCTTTGACAATGATCATAATTGCTGCTGCTCATGATGATGATAATGATCATGATGAATGGAAGAGGTGAACAACGATGATGACGTAGAAGATGGTAGTGATGATGATGATGATGATGATGACGATGATGATGATAATGATGATGATGGTGTTGGTGGTGGTGGTGGTGGTGGTGGTGGTGGTGTCTATGATGATGAGTGAGTGAAGGTTTAGGCTCAGAATGTAAAATTTTGAGGAAGAGAAATTATTGATCCCGCTTATTTTGAGCAATATTATAATTTTTATTTTATCGATCCTGGAAGGTTCGATGTCAAATTTGACGAATCCCAAATTTCTACCCCATCAATTTTTAACAATAAACAATAAGAAGAATGAAAAATTAAAACTCTATAAACACGAAGAAACTAACTGATGTCGCTGCAGTACTGAAAATGTTAACTGAGTAATTTTCTTTTTGTTTTTCATTTTTCATTTCTTTCATTTTGTTTGTTTTCATTCTTCATAACTGTCATTTCACTGATAGAATTAGAAATTCAGCGTCTGGTTGATGGAAAAGACCATCGGTTGATATCCTATCCACAAGCAAAACAGTCAGAAGGCACCGAAAATGCGAGCACATGACTGGGGTGTCACGTGCATGGAAGTGCCACGTGGTTATGGTACGCTAAAAGTGACAGAAACCTTAGTAAATATGACAACACCACAAACAGAAAGCCGTATAAAAATGTTATTTATGGTCCATGAAACGAGGCGGTTTAAGTTCTTTGGCGATGTTGTCAATAAGCATTTGGCTGGCAATGTCGGGAAGAGCCTTTGGGTAAATAAATACCGCGTGGTTACTGTGTTTTAAGTTCAAATTCCGCTGAAGTCAACTTCGCCTTCCATACCTCTGGAGTCGATAAATAAAATACCATTCAGCTTTTATAAAAGCTTGTGTGTGTGTTTGTGTGTGTGTGTGTGTGGATTTGATTATGGTGCCAGGTTCTGGCGAGCCGAAATATAGGAACTTTGGCTATCGATGGTTCCAGTGGAATACAGCAGCTGAGGACAGGAAATCCTGGAGAAGATCGATACTCCTCTAATATTACAATTCACAATATTTCATTTGGGCAGTTATTGGGGATTATCGAAGGAGTACCTCTGAAGCATAATCGCGCACACACACACACGCACACACACACACACACACACACACACACACACACACACACACACACACACTCATACTCACACGCATATATACATACATGTATGAATATATATATATATATATATATATATATGTATGTATATGCATGTATGTGCATACACATATATTTATGTATATATATATATATATATATATATGTGTGTGTATGTGTGGATATGTGTGTGTTTATCAATCTGTATATCTTATGGTATACGGCAAGGAAGTCATAATACTGTGGTATTGCGTCGTTCGTCTTGTATAGACTCAGAGTGCTAAAAGGCCCAGAGATATGAGTAGCAAACAAAAAGCGTGTGTGCGTGTGGCATGTGTGTATGGATGTGTGTGACTGGAGTCAATTAGGATAGCAATGGGCTGATGGTATTCAAAGTGCAATGCCATATGTTCACAGCTGTTTTCTTGTCTTCAGCAAGAGGACAGGTATGATGACGCAGTTAAACGCCATACTACAAAAGCGTTATGGATACCCACAAGCCTTGCATATGGCTGCGTAACCAATACTTAGAGAGTAAGTGAGAATTTTCTCTCAATCACTAAGTATTGATAATCGCTAATAAACTACCCGTATGAAATATTGTTAATTGTAATATTAGAGTAGTATCGATCTTCTCCAGAAGTTCCTGCCCCGAACCGTTGTATTCCACTGCAATCGTTGATAGACAAAGCTCTCAAATTTCGCTTCGTCAACATTTCGTATCTCCATCAGTATACATACATATATACTCACGTACGCAAATATAAGCACACACACACATTTATATATACATATATATATATATATATATATATATATATATATATATATATATATATATATATATATATGTGCAGGCACATCTGCTTATTCTTTCATTCTGTTATTTGTTTCTGTCATTTCACTGCGGCCACACTGGGGCACCAACTTAAGTTGAAGAAATCGATCCTAGGACTTATTCTTTGTAAGCCTAGTACTTATACTGTCGTTATCTTTTGCCGAACCGCTAACTTACGGGGACATATCACACCCACATCGGTTGTCAAGCGATGGCGGGGGGACAGACACAGACACGAACACACAAATATATATATATATATATATATATATATATATATATATATATATATATATATATATAAGACGGGCTTCTTTCAGTTTTCATCTGCCAAATCCACTCACATGGCTTTGGTCGGCCCGAGCCTATAGTAGAAGGCACTTGCCCAAGGTGCCATACAGTGGGACTGAACCCGGAACCATGTGGTTGAGAAGCAAGCTTCTTACCACACACCCACGCCCGCGCCTATATATCTATATATAAACATACATAATTTTTATCTTTTATTGGTTTCACCCAGGGTCTGTGACCATGTCGGGACACTGTCATTATGGTGGTTGCTAGTTTACTTCAAGCTAAGTTTCCGGGTGTAATTCTGGTGGAGCAGTGTGTTGGATAAAGCTAGTTTGCTTGGAGTTTTTTAGTTTCCCACTGCTATGTAAGTCCATATGATGTTTCAGGTACAAATTTGTTAAAATATATTTTATCCACATATGGATCATGCAGATATGAGGATCTTTGGTAAAGCGCTGAAAAGCTATGAGTCCCTTAACGCTAAGCTAGTATATTACTAGTCCCCTACTCTTTGCGACATCAACTACATAATGTATATAAGACAGCAAAATGGCAGAATCGTTAGCAGCGTTTCATTTTTATGATAGAGTCAAGCAATAGTCTGGTTAATTTGTTTCGTGTTGCGCTGCATGTACGTGTATGCGACAAAAAATGTTCAGACATGGTGATGTGTAACAAGTTTTATATCATGTCTTACATACGAAATAATATATACGTACGAAATAATATAAAAGGTATACAAATTGTTGGTTCCCTCAGTGAATTTGGTCAGTTGGCGTGGCTAGTAATTAAGCTAGTAGTCGTTGAGGGTTAAAGGTTCAGGCCGAAAGAATAGAGAGCGAGCATTGCTCTAGCTACATAACGTGGTATTTGTCATGGCCAGGAGTAAAAGAGAGCTAGCAGTCCTAGCTGTGTGGGCAGTGGACAAGCTGTCTGCCAAGAACGGGACACAGAAAAAGAGGAAGAATGGATGTCCGACTTTTTATACCTCCCTAGCGGCAGTGCCATCGAAGCGCCACCTACCCACGACAGAATGAGGGAATATAAGTCTGCCCTGCTCCCTTTAGACATTATGGCTCTTGCTACAGATTCGCCTTTACTGTCTGTTCAAATTTCATCGAGGTCGACTTTGCCTTTCATCTTTTCATGTGTTGGTAAAATAAGCATCAGTTGATCTCCGAGGTCAACGTATTCGACTTAACCCAGAACTTGCTAGACTTGTGTCAAAATTTTAAACTAATATATGAAGTCTATGTGTACGTACATAAGTACATAGCGTAAGACATACGTATACTTGAGGCTTTATTTGTTTTCTCACAAATATAATTCAAATTATATTAGAAGATGCTCTACAAAGCATTAAGCAGCCAAGCCTTAGCAGTCACAGAACAATCCTTCTCTTGGCGACGTTAACAATCTTTTTAATTTTTCTCTTTTCATACATCGGAGACAGCAATTCTAGATTCATAATATCAAGTGTACTTCAGACACATATATGCTGTAGAGAATCCGTACAACTTATACACTGGCGCTATCACAAACATGCTTATCTCTAAAAGTATGCAAATGATATGTAGAAAATAACATACGGAACGACCACTGGAGCCAACGATAAATTTGATGTGCGTTGTTTGTTCCAAGAAAGGGCTTTACAGTGTAGTTAATCCGAGAATCACGTTGCGCTCTTTTTTTTTTTCTTTGCGCTAAACAAGAAAAAATTGAATTGCAATGAAAACTCGTGCTACCACAGAAAAGCAAGCTTCAATTTCGAGTATCCATCCATTCATCTATCTATCTATCTATCTATCTATCTATCTATCTATCTATCTATCTGTTAGTCCCTATCTATCTTATCTATCTATCTATCTATCTATCTATCTATCTATCTATCTATCTATCTATCTATTTATCTATCTATCTATCTATCTAACTATCTATCTATCTATCTATATATATATATATATATATATATATATATATATATATATATATATATATATATATATATATATGTACACTTAACCACTGATAAGATTTATTATGTGCCTCTGTGTGTATGTGTGTTTCCGTGTATGTATGTATGTACGTACGTACCTATGTCTGTATATATGTATGCATGTATGTATGTGCACAAATTTAGGCACTAGACAGCTTTACATTCGGATTTGTTTCTCTTTTTGCTGTGTAAAACAAAAACACGGAATGTGAAAGTGAAAAATACGACGTGAGGTTGAAGAGAGTAAGTAATAGGAACTTGAAGTCGGTAAAAAAAAAAAACTACACATCTCACACGCATGCGCATTAACCCACACATATATACATACGTACACACACACTCAGACTCACAGACATGTAAGAATTACGTTCTTGGTAATTGCGACGTTCATTAAATTTTGAACTTTTTCCCCTGTTACTCTGTTGGTTTCAATATTTAGGCTTCTGAAATCAATGCAGATTTGGAATTTTTCCTATAGTTCAAATGTTAAAAAAACGATCTAATCTCAACGAAATACACGCTCGTATCACCACGCACACACACTCACACATACATATATACTTACATACCTACTTATACTGATACATGAGTTACCATATTCAGATACACACTGATATTCTCACATACATACACAAATAAAAACGCACATATTGATTGCCGAAGCATAGAAAGTAAACGGAAAAATCTCATGCTAGTAAATGTAATGATATTTAATTTAGATTAACAATTTGTATTATTATTATTATTATTATTATTATTATTATCATTATTACTATTATTATTATTATCATCACCTTCATTTTCTGATTTAAAGTTCCACCGAGGACGACTTTGTCTTTCATCCTTTCGCAATTGATTAAATAAGTACTGGGGTAATCGAATTTCCGTGTCCCACAAAAGTTCAGCCCTTGTGCCTATAGTACAAAGGCTTGTTAGTTGTATTTTTTAATCACATGCCTGCTCGAATCGAACGTATGTTTTGTGGAAGCTATATAACGGAATTTGTCCCGTTTTATAGCCGGGTCAAATATATCTAGGACTACACGATACACTATGTCCTTCATTCTTTTTGTTATTTAACTATTGTTCATAGCAGATCAATTCTCACTCGTTAAGTAATCTATTCATAGTGCTTAAGCTGGTTTGTGATTAAAAATCATTAAGCCGTGATTATACTATCTTTGTTTCCGGCAAAATGCATCTAAGACTACATTATGCAATGTGATCCTCATCGTTTCCATTAGACAACAGGCTGTCTTCAAGGGAGATTTAATAGCTATTTCTAGCTGGCTGTGAGACAACAACGTCAGGATTCCTTCTGTCATTAACGGTGGGATATGCAGATTTTGCTGTGGCGGTAACCTCGATAAATCAGTCCTTTCAACGGTCGATGGATTCTACCCCATTCTGTCTATTTTCTAATATGTAAAGACATCAGGACTTCATT
>NC_142939.1:43241295-43246295 GCF_046866305.1 Octopus bimaculoides
TGGGAATCGTAATTCGTAACAAATGGACCCATTTTATGTATTCTAACTTTGTTGTAGCAGGCCATATGCATACGAGAGAAAAATGCTATTAAACTGCTGGAAATAAAATAACAAAGTACTATAATAGTACTCTTGTGTGTTTCTCCGTCACAACATATGAATGAGAAAGGAAGGGGTGATGGATGAATAAGGAAGGGGTGATGGCAAACTTCGTAGTGGTGAACATTCAACACCGAAAAGAAAAAAAATCAAACAGCGTTTCAACTCTGTGTGAGTATATTTATGTGTGTGCGTGCACAAGGGATGTATGTGAATATATGTGAACATTGACGAGAGTATTAATTTGATTAACCATCCATAATTATATATAAAATACAACAATTAGCCGCGAGTTTTGACGGCACGGGGCCAGCTAGTGTTATAATAAGAACCTCGGTCCCGATATCTTTTGGCGTCGGCTCGACTAGAAAGGGTGTTGTCTGGGCAACTAGAACAACGCAACTGCATCCGCAACTGCTGAAATGGTTTGGTTTCAAAATGTAACCCTTTACACCAAAATGCTGAGCAAGAAAATATTGCTGGGCTTTATTTGTTCTAACTTTGAACTTTCTGAATTCAATTCATATCGAGATATCATTTTTACCGTTCATCGTGGGCGTTAAAATAAAATATAAATCGGGTGTTTCAGTCTCAACAGGATCGACAAATCCCTTCTTTTCAAAATTACTGAGTTTGTACATAAAACAGAAACATTTATCCTAAAAAAAAATTCCACACACATTTTAAAATATCGTATGTTACTATACAGACGAAACAAACTTCTATTGTTATTGTTTTTAAACTTTATTTTATTTCATCTTTTTGTGTGTCATGTTTTTACAAGACATGGCTCACATGCGCTTCGTATATCTGTGGGGTTAAGAAGCTTGCTTTGCAACTGCAATGCTTTGGGTTCAAACTCACTTTGCAACAGCTTCGGCTAGTGTCTTGTACTATAGCCCCTATTATCAAATTCCGATTATCAAATTCGTAAGTGAATTTGATAATCGGAGAAACTGGAAGCATACAGTGTGGGCGTGTATGTATATATATATATATATATATATATATATATATATATATATATAGGTGTGTGTGTGTGTGTGTGTGTGTGTGTGTGCGCGCGCATGTATGTATATGTATATATATATATATATATATATACACATATACGTGCGTGCGTGTAAGCTTTATGGGTTGGGTTTGCCCCATCAGTATCACCTGACAACTGGGATTTGCTTATTTATGTTCCTATAACGTCAACGATTCGGCAAAAAGAAACCAATTTGAAATAAAATAATTACAAGCGTTGACTTATTCTACGAAAGCTTCCATAGCGATGCCATGTCATTGCTTCAGTGCAATGGATGAAAATAAGTAAAATCTAAAACGTAGGAGTTAAACGGATTTGTCGAACGCATCTGCATCGGCATATCAGACGAGATAAATGATGAACGGTGATGAACTGGTGCACAGCAATAGGTCTTTAAGTGCATGCGGATAATCGAATATGCGATATGATTTTTCGCTAGATTTCCTGCAAAATGCATAATTCATAATCATATTACACATAACTCTGATTAACTAATAATATAAATAATAGTTTCCTAGCGATCTTTCTTTTAATTTGTAATTTTCAAACTTATATCTACTTAAAAAAAAAAAAAATTTCTCTTACTTTACAACCACGTGATTTTGAATTTGCTTCGGCAAGTGTTTTTCACTATAGATCTTTAGCAACCAATGCCTTGTGTATGTATTTGGTAGCAGCTGCGTTGAAACCCATCATGCATATATATGTATGCGTATGTGTGTGTCTGTTGTGTGTGTTGTGTGTGTGTTTGTGTGTATGCGGGCGTGTATTTGCGCGTGTGTATGTATGTTTATGTGTGCGTGTGTATGTATGTTTACGTGTGCGTGTGTTTGTGTTTGTGTGCGTGTGTGTGCGTATGTGTCCTTGTCTTTTTCACCTACCTACCCCACTTTATATCCTTGATTTGTTTATGTCCTCGTAAATTAGCAATTGTACACAATCAGCGAGAGAAAAACTCGTAAATACTGTTGTTGTCTTGTTGGCCTAAAATCCAAACTCGCTTTGCAACACCTTCGGCCAATGTCTTGATAATCGGAAACTGGAAACCCACAATGTTTCATACATATACTTACACATACACACGTATATACGCGCACGTGCATACATATACTTACATACACACGTATATACGCGCATGCGCATACCCATATACACAGATATATATATATATATATCAATGACTGAAACAAGCAAAAGAGTAAAGCAGATGCAGAGTGCACATGCAATGATTTAGTCCATCTCCAGCACCACCATGAAGTTAAAGATGACAGAGTCGCTGCTCCAAATGTTTATTGCTTCTAATATTTGTTACGACTGAGTAAGAGGTCTAGATATAAACACAGTGTAGTAGAAGAGAAATGATGGGTCGGATGTAGTAGAAAGGAAAGGCGGGAAATGGATTGATGCGTGAGGAGCATGAGTGGTGAAGTGGATGGAGTTGAAGAAAGGCTAAGCTATAAGTGAAGTGAGTTGGTGGTTGTGGTTGAGGTGTTCTTAGTTACTAAGTGAAGTGGGTAGGTGGAAGGGAAAGAAATCAAGTGAAAGATTAGATGAGGCAGCAGAGGTGGAGCAAACTGGTATGGGCAGAAACGCTGCTGTAACTCAAATACGAACGAGGCACGTAATGCACATGCACAAACCAGCAAAATATTAGCCACTTACATCAAGCAGGAATTTCGAAAGGCAAAAGAAATTGTGCCCAGTTCTTTGTTAATGTATCAAAAACATATATCCTTTTGTTCTTTTATTCTTTAATTGACTGCAGCCATGCTGGAGCAGCGCCTTAAAGACTTTTAGATGAATAAATCGACTCCAAAACTTATTCTTTATATTAGTTTCTTTTGTCAAACCGCTATCTTACGGGAACATAAACGCATGAGTATCGGTTGTTAAGCGAATGTGGGTTGGGGGGAGACAAACACAGACACACACATATAAATACACACACACACATATATATATACGATGGGCTTCTTTCAGTTTCCGTCTACTAAAACCATTCACAAGGTTTTGGCCGGCCCTAGGATGCTGTAGAAGACACTTGCCCAAGGTGCCAATGCAGTGGGACTGATCCCGGAACCATGTGGTGGGGAAGCAAACTTTTAACCACATAACCACACCTGCGCCAATATATGTTTCCAAACGGTCATCAGTTTAACTATTTGCTTCGTCATTAGCCATAGATAGCTATAGCTATCAAATGGGTCACCACTGGTCAGTTATCAATCACATGACGTCTACAATAGATATCTTCTAGATCCATCGTTGAGAAATATGTCAGCAAAGACATTTTGGTGCCGCCTGTTTGGCGTCTATGACGTTGGATTTACTGACATCAGGTCGTTGAATGTTTCTGTTATTTTAATGATTCTCTCGTTCTCACCTACTCTCTTTATCTCTCTTTATGTGAGTGAGTATATCTCTAATTATATGTACAGGGAGACGAAATATTTTTTATGCCAATCGTGTTCACATTAACAAATTCTAATCTCTCTCTCTCTCCCCGCTCTCTCTCCCCCCCCCTCTCTCTCTCTCTCTCTCAACTTTTCTAAGAGTAGGATTATATTTCTGCTTGTAAGTACATGCCTGGGTGCGTGTGCTTTTGCGTGTTTGCCACAAAAGCCAAAAAGTAGTGTCGTCAATATAGGTTCAATGTCAAATCAGCCGTGCCAAATCGCAAGGGTTCAACAGCTGCACACTGGCGTCTAATTTCGCGCCAAGAAGCATTCATATACCCGAATACAACATGGCTACACTCCTAGCCTCCCCTTTCTCTCTCAATCTTTATTTCTCTCAAACTCTGTCTCTCTGTCATTTACTGCGGAAAGTTGGGTGCCGAGAAACTCAACTATATACTTCGCTTAATGATAATAAATATCTAGATTACATGAGTATGTGTTTGTATGCAAATACAAATGGACAACGGCATATATAGGCAACTCGCTCCGCAGCGCTGAGGTTCCACTTTCGATCAAATTTAGGTCGGCTAAATGGGAACTCAACTGAGCTTGTGGAAGCAACAGTGCTTCTCATTCGAAGGACTGTGTTAGGTTGAATCTGCTCTAAGTGTACACCAAATGTTCATAAGCCTGCGGAATAATCAGCTACTTAGACTGTAACGCAATCGTTATGCAGGTTATATAGCTTAGCTGAAGGAGTAACAGCCATAATTATCATTGCCATAGCTGCAGAGCCATTTAAACAAACTAGAATTCAGAGAAAATTACACACACACACACACACATACATATGTACATATGTATGAGTGGCTGCGTAGTAAGTAGCTTCCTTACCAACCACACGGTTCTGGGTTCATTCCCACTGCGTAGCACCTTGGGCAAGTGTCTTCTACTATAGCCTCGGGCAGATCAAAGCCTTGTGAGTGGATTTGGTAGACGGAAACTGAAAGTAGCCCGTCGTATATATGTATATATATGTATGTGTGTGTATATGTTTGTGTGTCTGTATTTGTCCCCCCAACATCGCTTGACAACTGATGCTGGTGTGTTTACGTACCCGTAACCTAGCGGTTCGGCTAAAAGAGACCGATAGAATAAGTACTAGGCTTCCAAAGTATAAGTCCTGGGGTCGATTTGCTCGACTAAAGGCGGTGCTCCAGCATGGTCGCAGTCAAAGGACTCAAACAAGTAAGAGAGTAAAAGAGTAAAAGAGAGAAGAGTGTATATACATGTGCATGCATGTATACGTATATTGATATATATAATTCCATCTATATAAATATTTACTCACATATGTATATGAATACACATACATACATCATAATTCCGGACACGTTTATAAACAAGGAGAAAAATCAGTCACCATGAAATTGTTGAAACAATTGTAAACAATGTAAGAAAAATTAAAA
>NC_142939.1:43248795-43256295 GCF_046866305.1 Octopus bimaculoides
CAGTCATGTAAACTCTCAACGTGATTTTCAGGCAAAATAAATGCTGAGATGCTATGATGGGTTTTGACCGGGTGTGCCAAGACCCGGCCTTGAAATTAGCAATTACAATTCATTTAACCAAGGGCACGAGCTGCAGAACCGTTAGCAAATCGGACTCAATGCAGAGTGACATTATTTTGGTTTTTTTACATACTACGTTCGAATCCTACAGAGGTGAACTTTACTTTTCATCCCTTCGGTGCCGATAATATGAAGTATCATTCAAGTACTGAGATAGAATTTATTTACATTATTTAAATTTGACGTATATTTGTCCTCATCTTGTTTGTTGTTAACACAATGCTTCGGCTGATATACCCACCATCTTTCATCAGGTGTCTTGGAGAAATTTCGAACCTGCGTGTTTGCCACAAAAGCCAAAAAGTAGTGTCGTCAAAATATGTTTTTGCAATATAATTGTCAATGTTATTATTCAGGTCACTGCCTGGAATCGAATTCAGATTCATGGGGTTAGTAGCCCACGCTCTTAACCACTATGCCATATGCCCAGTGACGTGAATAATAATAATAATAATAATAATAATAATAATAATAATAATAATAATAATAATAACAACAACAATAATAAAAGCAATAACAATAATAACAATAATAATATTAATAATAATAATAATAGCAACAACAACAACAACATCAAAAATACCTTAAGAATAAGAACTCAGGTTCGAAATTTCCCCAAGACACCTGATGAAGGCTGGAGGGTACATCAGCCGAAATGTTGTGTTAACAACAAACAAGATGAGGACAACTATCCGTCAAATGCAAATGATGTACAGAATTCGTCATCTATTAAATATAGAACTGTGAGACAGAATTGTTCCCTTTTCTCAAAAATCACTTGCCATGAGCTCTGCTACGCCCAGGACTTGCTGTGCAGGGGAACTGTTCTCATCACGGTCACTTTTAAGCCATAGGAGCCAGATAATCGGCCCTAAGACTCCCAGGGGTCGAGAGAAGAATAAATCCATTTAACGGTCTTGTGAATAAATCCATTTAACGGTCTTCCGTCTCGGTGACTAAGACTTTTGTAAAAGACACATGAATTGGAGGTACAAGAGAGAGAAAGAGTGGGAGAGAACAGAGAGTGAGAAAGACAGACAGAGAATTTGTGTGAGGGGGGGACAGAAAGAAATGCAAGTAGATACATTGACAGTCAGACCGAATTAGAGACGGCGAGAGAAAGGGAGATAGACAGGCAATTAGAGAGGGGCAAGACAGATAGAGTGAGCGTGAAAGAGAAAAAGAGACAGAGTGACAGAGAGAGAAAGAGAGATGGACAGACAGTGAGCGAAAGAGAGAGAAGTATATTTCCAGTACTCGTACTTTATTCATCGATCACAAATCAATAAAGAATCATGACTAACTAGAACGGGATTTGAACTCACAATGCAGAGACTAGGTGCAAATACCGATAAGGCATTCTAACCGATTCTCCAAGAACTTTCCTTGCACGTCTCTAAAACCACTGTCACCATTTGATGCAAAATACCATGATCATCACCACTATGTTCATCAACATCACTGTGGGAACACATGATCTGCTAGAAATAGCAGCTAAATCTCTCTAACCCAGAACATGGAAACCATTGGAGATGCAATCCAGTATGCCATCTGTACTCGCAAAAGAAGAAAAAAGGTAAAAAGAAAGAAAAGAAAAAAGTAGCATGACTACTGTTGGAATGGTGTTGGATCGTAAAAACGGTGTTGCTGCCCGAGTGAAAATTACCGAGGGTTAAACAACCATCTTTCACTAAACCTTAATCTCCAAATACCACTACTACTACTACTACTCCTCCTCCTCCTCCACCTCCTCCTCCTCCTCCTCCTCCTCCTCCTCCTCCTACTACTACTACTACTACTACATTAAGACATCTAGATCGAGGTCGTCAGTGGTGAGGAATAGTGAGAGGCTGTAATCCATTGATTTACATCTAACGTGGTGTAATGTCTCTGTGAAGTGGTATGTCTCGGGTTCAAGCGCTGCTGTGGGAGGTCCTTCATTCACGTTTTTCTACCATACCATTCATGTTTAAATTAATGAGGTAAATCAATTGACCGTAAACATACCTCCCACTTCAACTCCTCGCCTCAAGTCACGTTGCGCAGGACTGATGTCCTCCGTCGAAGTCAGTACCACTATTACTACGACTACTACCACCACAACCAATACTACTACTACCCCCACCACCACCGCCACGTTTATTACTTTTACTACTACAACTTCTACTATTACTGCCACCACCACAACTACTATTACTACTACTATCACAACCACAACCACCTCTGCCATGACTGTTGTGCTTACTACAACTTCTACTACTACTGCCACTACCACCACAACCAATACTACTACCACTACTACTACTAATCCTCCTCCTCCTCCTCCTCCTCCTCCTCCTCCTCCTACTACTACTACTACTAGTATCTCTAACTCTACTACTACTGTTGCTACTACCGCTACCACCACCACCACTAACATCGCCACCATCACTACTGCGAGCACAGCAGCAAACAATAGTAAGAACAACGCAACCGAAATACTACAGCCTAAGCCACTTCGTATTCTAACACCACAAGACTGCGAGTACCACGAGCAAAACAACATAGGAATCACTACCACTTACTACAACCTTCACTATTACTTCCATAAGTGCCACTAATAACACTGCAGCCAATACCACCACCTGTCTACGATAATTAATACTATGAGCAAGACTGCAACCAGCACCACTCCACCATAATGCCTAATGCTGCAATCACAAGTACCACTAACAGCACTGCAGCCAACACCTCAATCCATATTCACAATCAGTACTACTACCTAAACCACAGCTAATACCGCTATCTACCTCTAACATCAACATCCAAGGGTACAAACGAGTCATTCAGTACGCCTCTACGGAGGCGGCGTGGGTGGGGGAAGGATTTGGTCCAACGAACTCCTGGAAATGGCAGCAAATCTACCACATTTCACATTCGACCCACTTACAGAAAAAACAAAGTGTGCAATGACTGAAATATAGATGATAAGGTCATGGTTGGAATATTTTAAAATCATAGGATCGTTCATGACTAACGTGGTATAATGTCTTTGTGAAGTGGTATGTCTCGGGTTCAAGCGCTGCCGTGGGAGGTCCTTCATTCACGTTTTTCTACCTTACCATTCATGTTTAAATTAATGAGGTAAATCAATTGACCGTAAATATACCTCCCACTTCAACTCCTCGCCTCAAGTCACGTGGCACGGGACTGATGTCCTCCGTCGAAGTCAATACCACTATTACTACAACTACTACCACTACAACCAATACTACTGCTACTACTACTACCACTGCTGCTGCTACTATTACTACTAGTATTACTACCACTACTACCACAACCACAACCACCTCCACGACGATCACAACCATTACAACTAATACTACTACTGCTGCTGCTACTACCACCACCACCACTAATAATAATAATAATACTAGTATTATTACCACCACTACCACAACCACTTCCATGCCGATCACAACAATTACAACCAATACTACTACAATTACTACCACTATTACTACTGCTGTTACTACTACTACTACTACTACTACTAATACTGCTGCTACAACTACAACTACTACTACTACTACTACTACTACTACTACTACTACTGCTGCTGCTGCTGCTGCTGCTACAACAACAACAACAACAACTACTACTACTACTACCACTACAACTACAATCATCCCCATGACGATCACAACTACTACAACTACAACCACTACTACTGCTGATTACCTATACTATCTCCATCAATACACTACAACCTATACTATCTCTATCACCACCACCACCACCACCACCAGCGCTACCATCTCCTCTACGAAGAAAGACTCTAACAATACAAAACAATATGAACAACGGTGCTAACAGCCACACCAGCACTACCACCACTACATATATCACCGCCACTACCATCAATACCAGCACCACAAAACTAACACTAACACCACCACTGAAAGCACTAGCACCAAAACTAATGCCAACAGAATCATTAGCGTCATCAACACCATAAGCAACAACTACAACTGCAACATTAACACCAACACCACCAATGCCACAAACCACACCAGCATCTATACGAATACCACAGCCAATACTCAGTTCTACAAATACCATCTTGAACACTACTACCTATACTATATTCAACATCACCACAAACACCCACTTCTATGAGCAACAACAGCAATACACCCATCAGCAACGTCACCATCAAAACCAAAAATCAATGTGTGTGTGTGTGTGTGCTTGTTTCCCATTGCCGCTTGACAGCCGGTGTTGGTGAGTTTGCGTCCCCGTAACTTCAGCGGTTCGGCATAAGAGAACCGATAGAATAAGAACCAGGCTTTAAGAAATGAAGTACTAGGGTCGATTCATTCGGTTAAAAATCATCAAGGTGATGCTCCAGTATGGCCGCTGTCTAATGATTGACACCAATGAAAGTAAACGATACATATGTTTGTGTGTGTCTGTGTGTGTATATATGCATATATATATATACATATATATACATATATATATTATACACATATATAATATACATATATATATATATTATATACACACATATATATATATATATATATATATATATATATATATATATATATATATGTATATATACAAACACACACACACACACACACACACACACAGATATATATATATATATATATATATATATATATATATATATATATATATATATATACCTCCGACAGGACTTAAGAACCACCACCGCAACAAGCCCAGCTACTACTATTTCTACGACTAACACTGCCGTGGGAGGTACTTCATTCACATGTTTTCATACCGTGCCATTCATGTTTAGCTAGAGGGGAGAGTCAATTGACTGGAACATACCTCCCACTTCAACTCCTTGCCTAAAGTCACGTGGCCATTGGACTGACGCTCGAAGTCCAATATCACTATTATCAACTACTACTACTACAACTACTACTATCACTGCCGCTGCTGCAATCCCCATCACCAATATTACGATCATCGATGCCACTACTACCGCCAAAGCCAACACTTACCAACGTCAGCACCGTTTCTAACAACATCGCTATGAATAACAGCCACAATGAAACCCCTGTAATAATTATTATAATAAAGGTTGCTAATCTAGGCATGAGTCCTGTAATTTTGGGGTGCTTGGCCGTCAGTATCATAGACCCAAGTACATTACTGGTATAGTATTTTGTTGCCAAGGAAAAGAAAAAGGAAATGCAGTGTTGATCTCAGCGGGATTTGAACTCCGAAGGTAAAGATCCGGAAGAAATACTGCTAAGGATGTTTGTCCCATGCTCTTACAGTTATGTCAGCTCGCAGTCTTAGTTTCAAATTTTGGCAGAGAGTCAGTGATAATTGGAGCAGGATAGGGTATTCAGTCGGTACTTGTATTTGACTATTTGACTATACCACATTTTATTGTCCCCAGAGGAATGTAGGGCAAAGTTGATCTTGGTGGGATTCGAATTGTGAGCCTAAAAACTGAACGGGGGCTACTAGCCATTTTCCCGAAGCCCTGACGATTCGGTCAGCTTTCTGCCTTCACAATAATAATGATGATGATGATGAAGAGGAATTTATTTTTTTATTGGTCACAAATGTCTGAGTCATCGAGGCCTCTGCATAGGACGATATAGAACCTGCAAATTGACGATTACAATTTATCTCCAAGGTCAGCAATTTTGAAACGAAGGAGTCAATCAATGTCATGAAGACTAGTATTCAACTGGTATGTCACTGTATCGATACCGGACAGATGTACGGCAAAATTGGCGCCAGTGGTGATTGAACTCAGAACATTCAAATAACACTAGAGTCTGATTTCCATTTCCTCTGTCTGGCATTGATGAGATGCCAAGCTCATCTGAGTACGATTTGAACGTAGAACGCAAAGAACAAGGTAAAATAAAGCAAGTCATATTAAGCAATGCTTCTGGCGATTGTGTCAATCGCTGTAATAACAACAACAACAACAATAATAATAGTAATAATAATAGTAATAATAATAATAATAATAATAATAATAATAATAATAATAATCACAATAATAATAATCCTTTCTTCTAAAGGCACAAGGAGGAGGAGGAGAAAAAGAAGAAGAAGAAGAAGAAGAAGAAGAAGAAGAAGAAGAAGAAGAAGAAGAAGAAGAAGAATAAGAAGAAGAAGAAGAAGAAGAAGAAGAAGAAAAAGAACAACAACAACAACAACAACAACAACAAGAAAAAGAAGAAGAATGGTTTGTTATATTGGCACAAGGCCCGCAATTTTGAGCGGAGACGGTTTGTCAATTCCATCGTCCTCGTACTTGTCTGATGCTTTATTTTGTCGATACCGGAAGTTGACCTCGTCGGGATTTAAACCCCAGCAGTGTAATGAACCAAAACAAATACTTCAAGCCACTTTGTTCGACGCTCTAATAATTCCAACAAGCAGTGAAACAGCAAGTTACTCAAGCAGAAAGAGTCCACAAAACAGACATCAGTACTTAGCAGGTACTTTATTTTGTCGATCCCACATGCATGAAAAGTGCATGAAATTTCACATCAAAAGATTTGAAATCAGAATATAATGAACCACGATATATACGGTGAGACACCTTATCCACCGTTCTTAAAATTCTACCAATGTACCGGAACGGCCAGAAATTTAAGAAGGATGATTACACGTTGAAAATGGCCCTAGTATATGACTGGTACATAAATATATTCACCCAGAAAGACAAAAGGTAATTTCAATTTATGATATCCGGCAAGAAAAATGTACCTTTCTATCATAAGGCCAGAAGATCTGAAATGTTTGTGGGGAATGGTCTGGTCGATTATATCGACCCGAGTTCTTCACTGGTACATACTGTATGGACCCTCAGAGGATGAAAGGTAACTTCAATGAGCAGAGATTGGGTTCAGAACGTCAAGAGGGGCGAGATGTCGCTAGTGTTACTAAGTCGATATAACGTACAAGGCCAATAAGTTACAGGGGTGGCTGAGTCAATACACAAGACTCACGTACTTGTCTAGCATTTTGTTTTACTGACCCTGAAGGGAGGAAGGCAAAGCTCACTTTGGCGGGATTTGAACTCAGAATAGAAATATGTTGGAAACAATACCGCTGGGCAATATGTTTTTGACGCTCTAACGATTTCTGTCAATCTATCGTCCTTAATAATTACAGCAGTGGCAATAATGAATATGAAGGCTAGTGAACATAAGTATATTGATGGACAAAGAAAATGTTAACCACACATACACACGCACATACGTACACACACACGTACACACACACACACACAAAAACACGCACACACACCCACACACGCACGCACACACACACACACACACACACACACACACACACACACACACACACAAACACGTTGAAAGTGCA
>NC_142939.1:43263795-43273795 GCF_046866305.1 Octopus bimaculoides
TCGGTAACTTTCTTCTGTAATAGCCTCGGGTCGACCGAAGCCTTGCGAGTTTATTTGGATGACGGAAATTGAAAGAAGCCCGTCGTTTGAGTGTGTTTATTCAACTAAAGTTCTTCAATGCAGTGCCCCAGCAAGTCAAAGAACAAAGCAAAAAAAAAAAAATATGCCTATACAGGTATGTATATCGACGAAAGCCTTGCAAGTGGATTTCGTAGATGGAAACTGAAAGAAGTCCGTCGTATATATATATATATATATATATATATATATATATATATATATATATATATATATATATATATATATATATATGTTTGTATGTCTTTGTGTTTGTTCCCCCATTATCGCTTGACAACCAAAGCTGGGGGGGGGGGTGCTACCGTAACTTAGCGGTTCGGCAAAAGAGGCCGATGGAATAAGTAGTAGGCTTTCGAAGAATGACTCATGGGGTTGATTTGTTTGACTAAAGGCGGTGCTCCAGCACGGCCGCAGTCAAACGAATGAAACAAGTAAAAGAATAAAAGAATATGTGTATTCATTTATTTACTCGTTTCAGTCATTTGACTGCGGCCGTGCTGGAGCAGCACCTTTTAATCGAGCAAATCGACCCCAGGACTTATTTTTTGTATGTCTAGTACTTATTCTATCGGTGTCTTTTGCGAACCGCTAAGTTACGGGGACGTAAACACACCAATATCGGTTGTCAAACGACGGTGGAGTGACAAGTTCAGACACACACAAATATATACATACCCCCCCCCCCCCATATATGTATATATATATATATATATATATATATATATATATATATATATATATATATGCGACGGGCTTCTTTCAGTTTCTGTCTATCAAATTCACTAAGAATATTTTGGTCGGCCCGAGGCTATAGTAGAAGACAATTTTCAAGGTGCCACGCAGTGGAACTGAAGCCGTTGTTTAGTGGAACCGAACGTGTAAGGAAGCAAGCTTCTTACCACATTACCACACAGACATGCTAAGCTTCAAGCTTATGAGCGATCACCGTGTATTGGTTAAGAAAATAGTTGAATATTGGGGCACATAATCCTTGACCCAATATTAGACCATTTTCTCTTGTCAATACATGGTGATCGCTTATAAGCTTGAAGCATATAGAATATTATTATTCTTCTATTTTCTATTCTTTTGACCGCGACCATGCTGAAGCACAACCTTTAGTCGAACGAATCGACCTCAGGACTTATTCTTTGTATTTATACATATATATATATACATATACACACACACACACACACACACACACACACACACACACACACACACACACACACACACACATATATATATATATATATATATATATATATTACATTGGAATTATCTTTTTGAAGCAAATAATGTAATAGGGAGTATTACATTATTTGCTTCAAAAAGATAATTCCAATGTAATATATATATATGCTGTAAATTCTTAGCCAAGTTATTCAATCCTCGCCTGTCTGACTCGCTCTTGATATTATTCAATTTCGAGAAATGAAACTGTCGATTGACCAAAACTTGTATATTTACGTGATCCTTAATTAAAGACTAATGTTTTAATTATAAAATAACCTATAATTTTAAGACTGTCAACAATGCTCGTTGATTCTTTTGCAGAGCCTTCGAGGCTAACACAATGAACGGAGGAATGTAGCTTCAAATCTGACACATAAAAAGTCCAGTCTTTTACAAGACCGGACTTTGCTAACACCAATCACAGTACAGTGTGGTGGTATCAAACTGAACGTTAGATTAACGGATTAAGTCAACACTCCAAGTAGGCTATAGCGGGATTTGAACTCTAAACTAAAAGAATCTGAAAAACATAACAAAAAATACGTGCAAGAAACCTAATCGGACTTTCTCCCGGTCCACTAACCATCAGCCACTTTGGAGGGATGCGTATCTTATCGAATCCGAATTGGTAGATGGCAAATTTATCGGGATGGAATGTAAGCACGAAACGTAGAGTCATTAAATTCTACAAGGCAATTCTTCCGACAAATACTGCAACGCCCTCTAAATGTAAATACTGCAAGAATACACACGAGGACTCTGTTTCGAATTCAGTTCAGAGTTGTTGTTTTCCCTCCAAGAAAACAAGCAATAATTCATAATGAATCATGGATGTTCTCCAAGCTTCATAATTCATAATCCTTAGTTAGAGGAATCGAACACCCTAACGGATAGTAACTTAAATCCGCCTCTCTCCAGGCGTGTACCTGCTCACCTTTACTACTTGGCCCATTGGTGGTTCCTTTAGCAAAGCTCACTCTCGGGTAATCATTCGGACCATTGATCTAAAGCGAACATGCTTTTTCTGTTCTCATCAGTCACAAAAACCCAAACTCTTGAGAGAATCATGAAACCAGCCCTTCTCCTATAATAATAATAATAATAATAATAATAATAATAATAATAATAATCCTTCCTGCACAAGGCCTTAAATTTGTGAGGAGGGGATTAATCGACTATATCAACCCCAGTGTTTAACTAGTACATATCTTATCAACCCTGAAAGCATGAAGGGCAAAGTGAGACTTGGCGGAACTTGTAAAAATGGACGAACTGCTGCTAAGCATTCTGTCCGACGTGCTAACGATTCTACCAGCTCACCACCTGAGTAATATCTAGCATCTAAGGTCAGTTGCTGTAGCCTAATGTTATGAATCTTTCTCTTCCAACAGTTTAATCTGTTATGCGTATATGACATAATAATAATAAATTTGAATGTTGGACTTAAACGAAAAAATAATAGCAGATACTTTTAATTAGCAAATTATATTTAAAGGTTTTCGGGGTTCATTTTTGCATTTACAGTTTATATTTAAGAAATAATGAAAATTTTGAAATAACAGAATAAGATGCACGTAATCAACTTCATTTGCTTACAGATGTATCAGCTTATAAGATGCCGTGGACTCAAAGATAAATGTTTGAGTATCACTTTATAGCTTCCATTTTAAGACTCTGCAAAAGCTATAAAATGACGCGCAAGCACTCGGTCTAAGCGCAATGCATCTTATAGCAGAAACACTTTTAAGTTAATGAAGGGGATTTCGTATTTCCTGTTACTTTGTCACTTCATTCATTTCATACTACTCTCTGTATTCACTTAACGCTCAATTCTGAAGCGTATATATACTGAGTTCTAACAACAGGTTATTAGTGTAGCTACGCCTTGAAAATAATGGTAACATGTGAGTTCGTATGTAAGCGTGCAGAATGGCCAGAAATGGTAAAATGGTGCTAGGGACATTCTGGTATTTAGTTACGTTACTTTTATATTTCAAAGACAGCAATCTAGCAGAATTGTTACCACGGTAGACAAAATATTTGGAAGCATTTCATATGGCTCTTTACATTCCGACTTGAAATTCTCCAATTGGAGGTCGATAAAATTAGTACCAGCTGAGAACATGGGACAATATAATCGATTTGTACCCTCTGTAATCGCTGGCTCTGTGTCTGTAAGAGAAACTGTTATCTTTATGCTTTGGCGAGTTGTGGATGAGCAGAGTCGTTAGATTGCGTGAAATGCTTTTGTATAATTTGTTCTCCCCTTTTATGTTCTGAGTGGAGCTTTGTATTTCGTCCGACTAGGGCTGATGAAATGAGGTTCCCGTCAAGTACTGAAGTTACCGAAATCATTTAATGCACTTCCCTTAAAATCTGTTGTCCTAAGCCTTTCAGGTTCGCTAAAAAAACTTACCAAATACTAGCAGCATGATGGAATGCTAATTAAGTTTACTTTGCAATTAGGTTTGAAGTTCGAACCCATGGGATGGATATTCGTCATGTATTATTTACGACATACTTGAGTTGACCCAAGCTGTGTAAGTAATCCCGGGGTAGACAGAAACAATATCGAAGCTTGTCGTGTGAATTGAATCTGTGAGCAAAAGATACAGCCTTGTCTCGCTGTGGTACTCTGAGGATTACATTAAAAGAACACGTGTCCGTGGAATAGGATTTGGTTGGGGAGCATTTGATATGAACAAAATGGCTCTAACTTCGAAACTACTTAAAATCAAGCAACTACAACATCTATGTTCTTCTTGTAGTTTTATATGAGCTACAATGTGTCAACTGTAGATCTGTTGCATTTAAGAAACTGGAAGTCTTTCAGAATCATGTAACGCGAATTATTGCTAACAACAGACTCTCAGACCACGTCAGAATTGAAAATCTAAAGATAAATGACCAAATTACCATCACTCATCTCTGACATCAAAATAAAATACTTAATCTGCTTAGTCGTACTAAGAGAATGGTTTGGAAGGCATAGCTAATTGCAAAAGAAGGCATGGAGAGACAACATCAGAGCATCGATATGTCTGAACACTCTCATTAAAGATCGGATGATATACGGGCAACTATCTCATGTTAATGTACATTCTGCCACAGCCGGAGATAACAGGAATTGATAGAATTCAGTTGATGAAATACTCTAATTGTCACCGTCGAAGCCGATGGATAGCCTTTTACTAGAATTGATATCTTCGATGTTTTACTGCAACATGTGTGGAAATTTTGTCGATATTAAAATCAATATTCAGACTCAGGTAACGAAGGGGAAAGTGGCACAGACAGTCGAGTACGATTGGCCTCAATGACTCACAACAGAAATCAAACAAGCTAGAGATAGCTTATGTCGGTAATCAGCAGTGAAAGGAGTAACATCGTTTATCTCGTACCAGCTTAATTTTCAGTCATTCCAGACTGTGTTTTAGTCTCCTGTATAACCTTCATTGAACAAGCCTATTATCCATGGCACTCCATCCACAGCATTCCATCCATGGTTATCCCGTTTATGCTCTCCGATGCAGGAAACAATAAGGGACACATTGTATCAGATGTGTCCATTTTGAATAACAAAACCATGTGATTTAAGAGATTTGGTTATTATTTTCGTAGAAAGGTGTTCCTCAAACCTTTTTTTAACGATGGGCCAACTATGGAGTATACATATTTAATACAGCAATACAGACTTAGAGATAGAATGCTGACACACATTTTAACAATATTTTTCCTCCATGCAAATAAGCTGGTAGTGACTGTAAATTGAAACCATCTCTGTATCGTCTTAAAACTTACTTCCCCACGCAAGCTAGTAAACTACTCTCGAGAAAATTAACATCAGAACACAGCAATGAGTGACCTTCTTCTTCAGAGCCAGGCAATACGTGAACCCTGAACTGCTACAGACACATTTGAGGATTCACGTACAGAGCGCTTGCCGACACACTCGGTGCCAAGCACCTTACTCTGTCCGTGCAACACCTACGAATGTAGCTCCGTGCAGTAGAGGAACTGTGGAAAACCCTGTATAACAAACGGCTACCACATCTGGTCACCATTATGAAAACTCTGGAGATATCGCGGCCTCAGCTCATATCTGCGCATCATTAGCCACGACATCTCCAGTCCTCCTCTTAGCGGCTGCTGACAGTAGATGGATCGTCAGAGAAGTGGGACATGTTCCTTCCACACAGAAAGCAGAAGATCAAGCACAAAGCAGAGCAAGGAATGACAGCCAGGCGGTAGTAGATGACGGAAGTGATGTACGCATTCGCTATCTCTGTCCGACTCTTCAGAGACTCACCGCGCGTTCCGTATAGTTCGGTAAAGTGCCATTTGCATTCGAGTAGCACGAGCCCCTATCGCCCCGTCAAAAACCGAATTGTGGCTTTGTTGCTACGTAGTACTACTGACACATGGACTCTTCGAATGCCTTTCATTCCCTCGTTTCTTAGCGCACGTGCCCTAGCTCTGACAACACATTTTTCGTAATTAGAATTGAATGATTGATTAAGAGCCAATCTCGCCGTCAGCACGTCAGTCCCTATGCCTCTCCTAAGCACCTCTTCTAGCTTCCTAACAAGTTTGAAGAACGCTGTGGATGTCCTCTCTGTTGATATTCTTGTCGGTGAGGGTGGTGGTGGTGGTGGTGGTGGTGGTGGTGCTGGTGCTGCTGCAGTTGGAGGTGTTGATATTGCTGCTACTGCTGCTGTTACTACCGCTGCTGCTACTGTTTGTGCCACTGTGGCTTTTGCCGCTGCTGCTGTTAGTTCTTCCACGGTAAATGGAGCCACCGCTCCAAACGCCGATATCGCTTCGTTATTGTTGGTGTTGTGGAATTAGGTGATGTGATATTTTTTTTCTTGTGATGACCTAGCTACTCTTGCTGTTGTTGCTGCATTTTTCTTGCCTTGTAAATGTTTTGTTATTGTTGTTGTTGTAGCAGTGGTTGTGACGCCAGTGGTAGGTCCATCATTTCTTCCCTTCTGCTTTTGTTGTGTCGTACGAATGCTCGTAGATGATCCGTCATTCTACAGACATAGCATCTCGGTCGTCTACTCTCCACACTCATTCATAATGCGGTTCCATTCGGCAAGAAGTTCAGATCTGGGATCCTTTTCAGCTGGCTTAGCTTTACATGGAGAAGCACCCCCAGTCTGATCCCAGTTGAATTATTTCTCTTTGATCTCTTGATCTATAAGAGTCTCGCTCTTATCTAATACCACACAAGTGGAAATCCACCACAAATCTAGTTCTCGTGGCACCCTTTATATGGTAATTTACACTGCCCTTTTTCCAAAATATGTAGGGAGTTCTTCTCTACGGTGAGTGGCTACCCTTGCTGAATTGCCTGAGCCTCAGCCTCAAATAAGACTTCGGTTCCGCAGAACTGCTCTGCTTTTCAATGCTTTTGCTGTTGCTATCGGTTCACTCGCCCGCCAGTACACGAGGTGCACTTGAACTGTAACTATCTCTGTTATATCTTCTCCTTCATCTGTCTTACTTTTGATAATGATGTTACCGATGCCTCTGCCGCCGCATGGTCCGATTGTGATACAGAAAACATTTCTCGTGAGTGCAAGAGAAGAAAGGAAGGGAAGTCTTCAGGTATAAGAGTAGATGGAAGTGTTTTCTTTTTGAATGCATTTAAAATGGATGCCACCATCTTCTAATAGATTTTGTTTCTAAACGCAAACCGAACGTTTCTTACTTTTTTTTTTCTATTTTGTAGGTAGGAAGCAGAAATATTGCCCTTTACGGGGCACAACAAGCACAAAGATCAGTAGATTCCTGGTACTCTTGGTAACAAATCACAACAAAATTTTATCACAAAAACGTCATAAACATTGAAAAAAAGTCATTTTAAGCAGGACTTACTTTGTTCGAAAACAAGGCTGAAGTATTCCACAACAAATATTATAATAATAATAATAATAATAATAATAATAATAATAATAATAATAATAATAATAATAACGATAATCCTTTGTATTATAAGCAAGAGGCCTGAAAAATTTGTGGGGAGGGGACTAGTCGATTACTTTGACCCCAGTGTTTCACTCGTACTTAATACAGCGATCCCGAAAGGATAAAAGGTAAAGTCGACCTCGGCGGAATTTGAACTCAGAACGTAACGACGGGCAAATACCGCAAAGCAGTTCAATAATAATAATAATGATAATAATAATAATAATAATAATAATATTAATAATAATAATAATAATAATAATAATAATAATAATAATAATAATAATAGTAATAATAATAATAATAAATGCCCTAATGCAGTGCCAGGCAGTGGCTCTCATGGCTTCTGAGCTTAATTGTCTTGAAGTGTTATCATGTACATTGTTTTGTCTTGGTATAAAAGATTTGCTTGTCAGTTGTTTGACCTTATCCAGTTGAGCATGTCCCTTGGTGGCTGACGATATGTGCATCTCTGATCATGAGCAGAAGTTGAGTGGGGGCATCATAGCCATGTGTTGAGAGGAATTCTTTGGAGTTTGAATAATTCACCTTTGGAAACATGGGTGTTTTGCTCAACATCCTCAAACAAACCTTATTCAGGGACCTTTGAGCGGGATGGGCTACTCGACTTGAAGAAAATTCTAACTGGACCCCCAGCTGCAAGATCATGCGCTGTTTATCTTGATATGAGATCACCATGTCGCGCACATATGGCGGCAAGGCATTTTCGTGGTGTACCCTTATCAGACGGGTAGTCATGATGGGTATACTGGGCTTCGTATATTCTAACCCGTGTCAGTTTAATGGCATGCCCTCTCTCTCTCTCTCACTCTCTCTATCTCTCTCTCTCTCTCTCACGCAATGATAATAGTAATTATAATGAAGAAGAAGAAGAAGAAGAAGAAGAAGAAGAAGAAGAAGAAGAAGAAGAAGAAGAAGAAGAAGAAGAAGAAGAAGAAGAAGAAGAAGAAGAAGAAGAACAAGAAGAACAAGAAGAAGAACAAGAAGAAGAACAAGAAGAACAAGAACAAGAACAAGAAGAACAAGAAGAACAAGAAGAACAACAACAACGACAACGACGACGACGACGACGATGATGACGACGACAATAAGAACAAAACAGTAATGGGTTGATCACGGCTCGAACGACCTTGATCAGAGATCTGCTGTTTGAGCTGTAATCTAGACCTAAGCAACAGCATTTAGCAAGAACAATAACAGAAATACATAAATCACTATATTTGCTTTTGTTTTGTTGTGAAATATGGTATTGTACAGTATACAACATTACAGTGTCGACAGCTTTATATATAATATATAGATTAGTATACGCTGTTTAAATATTACACATTCTAAGGCGGCGATCAAGCAAAAACGTTAGCACGCCGGGCGAAATGCTAAGCGGTATTTCGTCTGACTTTACATTCTGAATTCGAATTTTGCCGTGGTCGACTTTGCCTTTCATCCATTCGGGGTTGACAAATTAAGTACCAGTGAAACACTGGGGTCGATATAATTGACTAGTCCCATTCCCCAAAATTGTCAGGGCCTTGTGCCAAGAGTAGAACTAGTTATACGTTCTAAGGCAGTGAACGGGCAGAGTCTTTTCATTTCACGTTTGTCTTTTCATTCTGAGTTCAAATTCCACCGAAGTCGACTTTGCTTTTCATCCTTTCGGGGTTGATAAATTAAGTACCAGTTGCGTACTGAGGGTCGATCTAATTGACAGCCCGCCCTCCTCCCAAATTTCGGGCCTTGTGCCCTGAGTAGAAAAGAATATTATACATTCTACAGTCTTATACACTGCCTTGCATATTCCTATCCTCATTGATAAGGGTTTAGGGCCAAACACATGCAATATCTCACTTGATTACTTCGTATGCCTGGCTATGGTTGTGCATTCAACCAAAACAAATAATAATAATAATAATAATCATAATAATCCTTTCTATTATATGCAATAGGTCTGAAATTTATGGGGAGGGGACTAGTCAATTACTCCGACCTCAGTGTTTTACTGGTACTTAATATATCGACCCCGGAAGGATAAACGGTTAAGTCGAATTCAGAACGTAGCGACGGGCGAAATGCCGCAAAGGCCCCTTTTTTTATGTCATCCAGCCAGCGTCTTCACAGTCCCCTCCATCCCTGTTTCCTGTTCACTCCTTTCTTTAGAATGTGGACGTTAAGTTTGTGGACCCTGATGACACCCAAAGTGCTTCAGCTCTCTCTGAATGTAGACACAAATTCTCTCTGATACCATTTCCTTAAGAAACTGAAAGCCCGTCATATATACACACCTCTCATTCACTCTCTCTGAAACACACACACACACACACACATCTATGTATATATGTATGTGTGAGTGTGTGTGTGTGTGTATATATATATTTTATATATATATATATATATATATATATATATATATATATATATATATATATATATAATATACAAGAGAGTCCACTGAGACGTTCATAGGCTGACCAAGATACTCTCATGGAATGTGACCAAATGCGGTATATTTATCAATATATCTCCACCCCCGTGTGGTCCACACATTATTCCATTAGTGTGGCAGCCCTACGACCCCATTGGTGAAGAGGGGTGTTTCTATAGCATGGCTCGTCTTTTTATCTCTGGCTCAAAGTGATGAATCCAACACTCATCTGGATTAGGAAACGTACAAGCAACCTGCTGGATGTGCCTT
>NC_142939.1:43276295-43281295 GCF_046866305.1 Octopus bimaculoides
ATTCGAGTATAACTCATCTAATGAAATTTGAACCCATTTCTATCGTTTAGCGTAATACAGAGTAAGTTAATGAAACTTCTATCGTAAATGGCAGTTTCATAAAAGCGTTGGATGAAATGCCTGCGGTGACTGTTTTAAGAAATACTGTGATCTGAGCTAGGACGGATTCAGACCCATACAGGTTCTAGATACTCGATTCTGATGCATCCATATATACGTAATTCAAAGTATAAACACCCGGAACATTCAGAGAGCGCAAACCACCGCCGAAGCAACAACAACGTCCTCTGCACGATTAGCCGGAGATGATTTTTAAAATGAGAATATCTGAAATAAACTTAACTGCTCTCACAACTGAAGATACTAAAAATGAACCCGACTGCTCTCAAAAATTAAGTGAAAAGAAAACAGGAAAAATAATCCAGAATCCTTGCCTTGTACCGGATCGATCCCAAAATCTAATCAGTTTGTGCCAGTCACGAGGCCAAACATCCCTGAAAGTTTAATTCGAATCCATCTAGCAGTTCTTGAGATATCTTGACAACGGACAAACAAACAAACAAATACGACTGAAAACAATACCTCCACCTTCGCTAAGGTGGAAGTAATAATAAACCATAAAATAAATATATATTTTTATAACAAAACAAAACTAAGAGTAACGTGCAAAATAATGTATAGTTTTCTAGAACATCCTCTTTTATCTCTCCTACTTGTTTTTTAATTGGAAAGTTTTTGATATTCTGAACACTTTGAAATTAGATCTCCTATCATATAAAATTCGAAAATTATTTCAGCAAGTTTAAAGTAATTTTTGTTTGTGCCGTAAACCATTTACCATTTCTGTAGTCTCCCACCACCACCACTTTCCTTGATGCTCTAAGCATGTGCTTATTTGGTTAAATGTTTAATCCAGCGCTGGATCTGAGTTCAAAACTTGTTGGGATTAATTTTCTCTTTTATCCTTTAGGATGCCATAAAAATATGTCCCGGTCCAGGGCCGTGGTTTGGCGGAACTGTAGAGGGCCGGGAGATATACCAGGTGGAACCTATTCTAATTCTTTCAGGTGTGACAGCAAACTTGAGACAACGCTGGTGTTCAGCTGTATCGATTCGATCCAAGATGGCAGCTGTAACCTTGGAAACATATCAGTGGTATGGGGAGAGGAGTTTTGCCACGTTTTCTTAGAACAATATTTTCCAGGACTGCACATTCATATGACATTTCGCCCCCTCGCACATTGTGTATGTATATATATATATATATATGTGTGTGTGTGTGTGTGTGTGTGTGTGTGTGTGTGTGTGTGTGTGTGTGTGTGTGTGTGTGTGTGTGTGTATGTATGTGTGTGTGTGTGTGTGTGTGTGTGTGTGTATGTGTGGAGGCGCAATGGCCCAGTGGTTAGGGCAGCGGACTCACAATCATAGGATCGCGGTTTCGATTCCTAGACCGGGCGTCGTGAATGTTTATTGTGCAAAAATACCTAAAGCACCACGAGGCTCCGGCAGGGGATAGTGGTGAATCCTGGTGTACTCTTTCACCACAACTTTCTCTCACTCTTACTTCCTGTTTCTGTTGTGCCTGTAATTTAAAGGGTCAGCCTTGTCACACTGTGTCATGCTGAATATCCCCGAGAATTACGTTAAGGGTACACGTTTCTGTGGAGTGCTCAGCCACTTGCACGTTAATTTCACGAGCAGGCTGTTCCGTGGATCGGATCAACTGGAACCCTCGACGTCGTAAGCGACGGAGTGCCAACAACAACATATATGTATGTATGTATGTATGTATGTATGTATATATATATAGGAGGGAGAATATACAAATAATAACAACAGACGAGGACAGGTGGTGTAAATAACAAAAGTATATATTAGTATGACGCTCGGGAATACGGAAAGTCTTTGACGTTTCGAGCTACGCTCTTCAACAGAAAGAATACGGAGACAAGGAGAAAAACACGGAGAAAAAAAATTGAATAGTGTTCAGTCAACGGTCAATCATAAGTATATAGGTTTATATGTATCACTGCGCCGGCGCGGTTCCCTGATTTAAGGAAATTGGATTGCAGTCACGAGGTTTTGGGTTTAGCCTAACCACTGCACAGGACTTTCGGCTGGTGTTTTCTAGTGCAATCGCAGGTCAACCAATTGAGGAAATCGCTCGCTCCCTCTCTCTCCTTTAATTCCTTTTCTCTCTCTCTCTCTCTCTCTCTCTCTCCCTCTCTCCCTCCCTCTCATACACACACACACACACATGTATGCGCATGTATGGTTCTGTAGTTAAGAATCTCGCTTTGCAACTACATAACTACTGCATCTTGGGCCCGTATCTCCTATAGCCCTGGACCCGCCAATGTCCTGTGCGTGCGTGTGTGCGTGCGTGCGTGGGTGCATGTGTGTTTGTGTTTGTCCCACCCTCTGTGATTAGCAACCAATGTTAGTTTACATATGCCTCTGTTACCTAGCCGTTCAGCAGAAAGTAAACGATAGAATAATACGCCGTAGACGTTTAACGAAAATGAATACGGGGGTCGAAATGTTCGACTAAACACTTCGAGGCGGTGCCCAAGCATAGCTGCAGTCCAATAGCTAAAGCAAGTAAAAGATGCAATAGATTCGATGCACATATAGACTCCTGCATGCATATATACATGCATATAAACTCCTGCATGCATTCTCAGACAGCCCCATAGAGCTACAGTGTATAACTAAGCTCTCTTTTCTCAGCTTACATGAACATTCATCGCTGTATTAAAGAACAAACAACTGAGCGTTTCAAGACAAGGCCGTCTTTACAGCATTTTTAGGTCGTTGGGTAGAACAATGCTCTATTTATTGACGTCAAGCCTCGGCATAAACAGGCAAACGGCCTCTAAATCCGTGTGATCGCTTGACAGCTTCCAAGATCATGTCTTAAGGAGGCACCGCTGGGTCCTTGTAACGTATTTTCTGAGCAAACTCGGCGTGATGCAGCGTGACAGTATTGGGTCTTTGTAGTACAGACTAAGTCCAATCGATGAGCTTCTACACAACACAGTGTATGCTTTGCTAGCTTAAATCATGAGGCTTGTCCATCCGAGTTTCTGGTAAAATACACACACCCAAGATACTACGTTGTAGAATTGAAAATGGAAATCATATTTGAAGAGTAAATTCTTAACCGTTCAGCCACGCGTGGCAGAGTGTTTCGTAGATGTTTGCTCATTTAATGTAATCTTCATGTAGAAGTTAAGCGTCACTCTGCTTCTAGTCTTCTCCCTTTTATGTGTAACCCATCTAAAACGTGCCCTTTTTCCAATCCAATTTCCAATCACAAAGATTTTTTCAGTCCAATTTTCATCACAAAGACCGAGTCACACTGGGTTAAGACAAAAATGCACATGTTGAAAATTACGCGAAGCTGAACTAAACTCAGACCTGTTTGATCGAGAAACAAACATCTTAACAACTGAGCCATTCTTGAATTCATTTAAACTATTCAAGCATGGCCTTGTCTTGGAACGCTCATTTACTTGTGCAGTAATACAACAATGACTGTTCATGTAAACTGAGGAGAGAGAGCTTAGTCCTATGGGATTGTCTGAGAATGCATGCAGGTGTATATATGTGCATCGAATCTCTTACATCATTTATTTGCTTTAGCCATTGGACTGCAGCTATGCTTGGGCACCGCCTCGAACTGTTTAGTCGAACCAATCGACTCAAGTATTCAGTTTTGTTATACGTCTACGACGCATAATTTTATCGTTTACTTTCTGCCGAACCGCTAGGTAACAGATGCGTATGCAGACTAACGTTGGTTGTTAATCACAGACCCTTTTGATCGAGGAACAAACTTCTTAACAACTGAGACATTCTTGAATTCATTTAAACTACTCATGTATGTACAAGGCCTATGTTGTACAAAGAGAAATAAGACTGAGTTTTGAGCCCCGAAAGTGGAAGTTGCTCTCAAAATTAATAGGTGATTATAAAATCTTTCTATTTCCTCTTTTAGTCAGGGCCGAGAAAGATATTCAAGTTTTCTTCCCTGGTTTTCAGAGTCCGGACCGATATACTAGCTTTCGTCCACTATTTCTATATGCACCGCGTAGGCGAATGAAATCTACCTGAAACCAACGTGAGAAACTCTAGGCGCTAGTCTGAGCCGAAAACTGGTTTTTCAAACTGAAAACTATCGTTTAAAAAGGAAATGGTAAAAAGGGGAAAAAAATCACCTGAGTTGGAACATCTATGATCACTATGTCGATTAGTCATAGCCGACCTGGCGCTAAACAACAACCCCATCATAATTATCATCATATTTATCATCATAATTATCATCATATTTATCATCATAATTATCATCATCATCATCATCATCATCATCATCGTCATTGTCGTCTTCATCGTCATTGTTTTCGTCATCGTCGTCGTCGCCGTCGCCGTCGTCGTAGTCACCAGTATCATCATCACCGATGCCGCCGACGCCGCCACTGTCGTCCACGTCACCGTCATCACCATCATCATCATCATCATTTCTATATGAACAAACTTTACAGCAACAATTTCGTTTCCTTCCGTTTCCCACAAACCAAAATATTATTTTACACTTTCAGCTGCTTAAGAACATTCTAAGGGATCGCTAGAAACAGCAGCCAAACAACTCATTTATCATACAACTAACATATCAGAAAAAGAAACCGAAAAGTATGTTAGACAAGCGATGAGTATGTTAGCCCGAGATATACTATGTCTGATATGTATATAAACAAAAGTAATAATAAACGTGATGGTCATAGTTGGAATACATTTACTTATAAGACCGTTGATCGATGCCGACTTGAGAGTTAAGCGCCACCAATACAACAATAACAACAACAGCGACAGCAACAACAACCATCAGATTTTTGTGAGCCATCTACGAATACCATGTCGTTGTAGTTGTTCAATAAGCTAGAAACAGAAGCTAAACCTCCGGCAAATAACACACTGTCTTTAAAGGAGGAAGATATCAC
>NC_142939.1:43291295-43308795 GCF_046866305.1 Octopus bimaculoides
GTGCCCCAACATGGCCGATGTCTAATGAATGAAACAATTAAGAGATAGAAAATAAATGATAAAAACGATGACACCAAACCGTCTTTTGTGGCTGGTAACTAGAGTAATGTTTTTAATTATGTGTTTAACGAATGAAGTCTGTCGTTGCGTTAGAGAGAGAAAAAAAAGAAGAAACAACAGAAAGCACAAATAGCACCATAAAACAAACAATAGTATTTTTCACCTGAAAATGAACTCGACCAGTAATAGAACAACATCAATAAATAATAAAAATAAGAAGCTATTCTCGATATTACGTGGATTATTTCCTGAATCAATAGGCAAGATTAACAGAAACTCAAGTGGTCAGGGATTAATTAAGAAAATTTGTGGCGTTAAAAGAATAAAAATTTCTTTACTATTTGATGAATAAAGGCAAAGAATTGTTTCATTATTATTTTATATTGAGACGGAGAAATATTGTAAACCAAAACATATTAAGTTGTGTAAATTATAAGAAGAATATGTTAATCCTAACATTATATTTCATCCTTGTTTAATCGGATTTCTTCAGGCTGGACGTTGCAGATAATCTATAGACCAATCATGTATGTATAACTGATTGCAGAAATCCTCTATGAACATTGCTACTTTTGTTTAAACAAATAGAGAGAGAGAGAGAGAGAGAGAGAGAGAGAGAGAGAGAGAGGAGAGAGCGAGTGTGGGAGCGACCGACAAACATACACACAGACAGAGAAGTGGGGAGGGGCGTTATCATCAAGGACACAAAATTAGCGGTCCAGATATCGATATATATTTTGAAAGTTTATTTGAAAAGATTAAAGTTAACAAAACAATTTTAAATATTGAAAGTTAAACATAAAATTATTTAAATTTGGACTGCTATTTCGAAATTCAATTTTTAAAAATTTAATAACGACATAACGTCATAATTTCTATAGAAAAAATACAAATTTAAATTGTGATAATCCACCTCAGTTTTGTGTATATGGTTTTTTTTTTTAAAAGCTCATCATGCCGTAGGATGTATAATCTATCGCATGGTAAGTTAAACAATATAATCAATGCAGAGGTGGCGAGCTGGCAGAATCGTTAGCATGCCGGGCAAAATGCTTAACGGTATTTCGTCTGTCTTTACGTTCTCAGTTCAAATTCCGCCGAGGTCGACTTTGCCTTTCATCCTTTCGGCGTCGACAAATTAAGTACCAGTTGTGTACTGAGTCGATCTAATCGATTGGCCCCTCCGCCAAAATTTCGAGCCTTGTGCCTAGAACAGAAAAGAATATTTTCAATGCAAAATTAGATATAATGATTAAATGGAAAGGTGGCGAACCGGTAAAATCGTGAGCACCTCGGACAAACTACATAAGGGCATTTAATTCGGTTCTTTAGAATCCCACCGAAATCAACTCTGCCTCACATCCCTTCCTGGATGGAAATGAATAAAATGAACCGCCAGTCAAATATGGGAGTCGATGTAATCCGGCAACGTACCAACGTTCCATTCGGGGAGAATGCCGTGATTTCGGTCTCTCATACGCCAAGCAAACTGGATCGCACAAGGAAAAGACAAAAAAAAAAAACAGGTGGGGGATGTGGAACAGAATGTAAAACATCAGATGTTATTGTAATCTCCTCCCTAGTGCACAAGTAGCGGCAAATATTGGAAGCGATCTGTAGTAATAATTTCTCTAAAAGCAACTTGGTAAAATCGGTGATGAGCCTACAGAAACGTTAGCACGCGGGGCGAAATGCTTAGCGATATTTCGCCTAATACAGTTCTATATTTTAGAGATGAGGAATTCTGTACAGTATTTATATTATTTACATTTGACGGATCTTTGTCCTCATCTTGTTTGTTGTTAATTCAACGTTGCGGCTGACGTACTCTCCAACATTCATCAGCTCTCTTGGGGAAGTTTCGAACCAGGTTTCTCTTTCCTAAGGTATTCTTCGATGTTGTTGGTATTATTATTATTATTATTATTATTATTATTCAGGTCACTGCCTAGAATCGAACTCGGAATCTTGGTGTTCGTAGCCCGCGCTCTTAATCACTACGCCACGGGCATATGGCGTGTGGTTAAGAGCGCGGGGCTACTAACCCCAAGATTCCGACTACGGTTCTAGGCAGTGACCTGAATAATAATAACAACAACAACAACAACAACATCGAAAAATATCTTAGGAATGAGAACCCAGGTTCGAAACTTGCTCAAGACAACTGATGAAGGCTGGAGGATATATCAGCCGAAACGTTGTGCTAACAGCAAACTAGATATCCGTCAAAGGTAAATAATGTAGATATTTCGCCCTGTCTTTACGTTCTGCGTTCAAATTCCGCCGAGGTCGACTTTGCATTTCATTCTTTCGGGGGCGATAAATTAAATACAAGTTGCGTACTGGGTCGATCTAATCGACCGGCCCCCTCTCCAAAAATCTCGGGCCTTGTGCCTAGAGTAGAAAATAATCCTAGTCTTCTTCGCCTGACGAACGGGGAAGCACGAGCTGATGAAGTACCAACTGCTTTATTGAGTTTCAACGGGGTTGAGATTAACCAGCCATGAGATTAACTAGCCATGAAATTTGGAGTAACTATTTTAGGGTATATCCATTCACCAACAAATTTCAGGGTGAGACATCGATCAATTTGTCAACTGTGACGGCGAAATATTTGCATTATTCGATATCCACACCCATTTTTTTTTGTTTTTGTTTTTTATCTTTTTCTTGCTTTTAGTCTTAGTCTGTCGCTAAGTCTGAGGCAGCACTTCGAATTTTCAGTCGAACAATTCGACCCCAGTGCATTTTTTAAAGCCTGGCACTTATTTTACAGGGCAGTGCACACACCAACACCGGTTGTTGAGCGGTAGTGAAGAAACAAAAACACAAAGATACATACATGCCTGCACACACATAAATACACATACACACGCGTATATACACAATGGGCTTCTTTCAGTTTCCGCCAACCAAATCCTCTCATAAAGCTTTGGTCGGCCTTAAGCTATATTACAAGACACTTGCCCAAGGTTCCACGCAGTGGAACTGAACCTGGAACTATATGGTTGGAAAGCAAACTACTTACAATATAGCCACGCTTCTCATCTTTAAAATTTTTGTCTCAATAAACTCAAAATGAGACTGGAGACTTGCATGAATAATTGCCTTTTCGATACGAAAGCTACACCGAAATATTTTAGTTTTGTTTTATTGGGGGAAAAAAGGACATTATATACAAACCCTCACAGAAGAAGCTGATGCAATCGAAGATCAGAAAGGCACAACAATGGACAGCCTGTTACAAACTAAAGAAAGTCTGGAACTCTAAATTGCACGAGCAAATCAAAAACGTGCTGGTCATTGCAACTGTCGAATCAATGTTATATGGCAGTAAAAGTCGGCGAGCTGGCAGAATCGTTAACACGCCGGGTGAAATGCTTAGCGGTATTTTGTCTGTCACCACGTTCTGAGTTCAAATTCCGCTGTGGTCGACTTTGCCTTTCATCCTTACGGGGGCGATAAATTAAGTACCAGTGAAACACTGGTGCCTATAGTAGAAAGGATTATATGGCAGTGAAACATGGAGACTGAGAAAGAAATCATCAAACAGCCTAAATGGATGCTACACAAGGATGCTATGAATGGTTCCAAACGTGAAATGGTAGTAACATATGACAAATGAATGCCTATATAGAGACCTGCGAGAAAATCAAGCAATGACGTCTGCAACTATCTGGTCACTGGGTGTGCCAACCTGAAGTGAAACCATCCAAGTTAGTTTTGCGGAACTAAGTACATGGTGATGTAAGAAAGATGTCACCACGCTTAAATCGACAACTTAATTGCAGACGCTGGCCTGGAAATGTATCCAGGATCTCGAGGCAGTGATGACGGACCGAGAAATGTAACAGGTGGATTTTGCTGCTGCAGTCCGGGTTGGAACCCGGCCAAAATAGTAAATCCCTTTATTTTCTCCGTTCAGCTGATAATATAGGCTGTCGATTCATTGGTGACCTCAGAAATAGTCGTCCATCTGCCTGTGTCAGAAATTGAAAGATGAAATAAGAGAGACAGAGATTTCCAGAGTTTGCAAACCAGGAAGCAAAACACTTCCCAGTATTTAGTCACGTCACGTGTGGTTCTGAGTTTGAATTCCATTGGGGCTCTTATTCTCTGGGGGACGTTCAAGTGCTGAGTCGAGAAATCAATAAATAACACAACTTTGGAATGGGTGGCATTGTGTGTTGGTGAGAAGTATTTATTGCATTTGCAGAGAAAAAAAATGAATACTGTCTGAGCAGCTCCTGTATTTGTTTAAACAATGGTGTCTGAGAGAATCCAGATCTATTGCTGATTTTCTTTCTTATAACCACACACATACGCTCAAAGAATGGAAGAGAGAGAGAGAGAGAGAGAGAGACGTAGAGACAGACGGACATAGAAAGTGAGAGAAAATGGGAGAGGGGAGAGAAAGAGAATAACTGCGTTCAATAAGTTGCTGATCTAAGCCAGAAGCTTATAGACGTTGAAGTATAAACCAACAGATGATCTAGCAAGGTATCAGCTCATCACTTACAAACTCATTATCATTAGTCTAACGGTATTGTAGCAAAATCATTAAAATTCTTATAGAACAGAAATGAGAATGATTTAGTAAATTCCTGTGAGTCTCTAAGCAAATATCTTACAAAAGAATGTAGTTTATGTTTGAACTGACTAATACTAATAAATGTTGCCTGTATTATCAATCACTTGTGTTTCCTATAAAATGACATCAGAGCGTATGTAGATCTAAGATCAAAGAACTGGCAATTGTATTTAGAGTTCTTTAGCCTTCTGTTAGAAGTGATATAAATTCATATAAATGCACATAAATATATTTTTAAAAACGTGGTGCGGTTTGAAATATTTCTTTAGCATATCGAACTGATTTCAAACAATTGACTTGGTAGCAATATGTGATTATTCGTAGTCTAACATGAAAATAACAAAGAAATTCAGAAGCTTTTAAACAGTAAAAACTCGATTATATATTTATTGGCGTCGTAAATTTAGAATTGTTCAGAGATTAAATCATTCATCAGCTTAGAAAACAATAGGTAATATATTGTTAATAAAATCTGAGTAGAAACAAATATACAAGAGGAAAATATAGGCTATTAGTCAAGAAGAGCGAGACGTTGCTGTGGATGCTAGATTAACAGCGAAACCTGTCGAATCTGTTTCACGTAGGTTACCGTAAAACTGAAAGTAATGTTATTGAAATCGATACGGTGTTTGTCGAAGATGGTGAGCTGGCAGAATTGTTATGATGTCAGGCGAAATGCTTAGCGGCACTTAGCGGCCTGTCTTTGCGTTCTCAGTTCATATTCCACTGAGATCGATTCTGTCTTTCATCCTTTCGGGGTCGTTAAAATAAGTACCAGTTAAGTACTAGAGTCGATCGAATAGACTTACACCATCCCCTAAATTGCTGACTTCGTACCAAAATTTGAAAGCTATGTAGAATTTATGGCGGCTAACTGGCAGAATATTTAAGACGCCTGATAAAGTGCTTAGCGGCATTGTGTCCGTCTTTGTTCTGGATTCAAATGCCGCTGAGGTCGACTTTGACTTTTATCCTTCATCTTTTTGGGGTCAATGAAATAAGTTGATCTCAGGGATCAATGTAATCGACTAATTCCACCCACAAGGTTTTGGTCAGCCTGGGGCTATAGTAGAAGGCACTTGCCCAAAGAGTCACGCAATGGGAGTGAACCCAGAACCATGAAAAGAATACTGGTTTCAAATTTCGGTACAAAGACAGCAATTTTGGGGAACACTACATTGACTCCAGTGTTCAAGTGGTACTTATTTTATCGACCCCAAAAGAGTGAATAGCAGAGTCAACCTTGGCAGAATTTGAAGTCAAAACGTAAATTTAGTCGAAATGGCGCTGAGCATTTTGCCCCACATGCTAACGATTCGGCCAACTTGCCGCTTTATAATCCTTTCTACAATAGGCCCAAGGATGAAAGGCAAAGTCACTAAGCATTTCGCCAGGCGTGCTAACGATTCGGCCAACACGCAGCCTTGCCGCCTTGTAATGGAAAACATAATAAGTTGGTATTTAAAACGGCCAACTAGCAGAATAATTACCACTCCCGCAAAAAATGATTAGTAGTATTTCTTTCGGCTTTGCGCTCTAAGTTCAAATGCCACTGAGGTTAAATTTATCTTTTATCCTTTCAGAGTGTATGAAATAAGGACCAAGTGAAGTACTGAGGTCAGTGTAAGTGACTAGCCCCCACCTAGTCCACCAAGCCTTGTGACTACAATGGAAATGATATTAATAAAATATTTCCTCCCAATATATTTCAATTTCCAATTTGTGCCAGTCACGAGGCCAAACATCCCTGAAAGTTTCATCCGAATCCATCCATCAGTTCTGGAGATATCTTGTCCACAGACAAACAAACAAAGAAACAAACGCGACTGAAAACAATATCCCCGCCTTCGCTAAGACGGAGGTAATAATAACGTAGTAATTTATTTTAGGCAACATGAAATGAAAAAAGAAGGTGGTGAGCTGGTGGAATCATTAGCACACCGGGGTCGATTTTGCCTTTAAATAAGTACCTGCTGAACATTGGAGTCGATACAATCGACTTATACTATCCACGAAATGGCTGCCCTTGTACGAAAAATTGAAACTAATATCAAACGAAAACAAAAATTAGATTTAGATTGAAAGAGCACAACAGTTGCAGTTTAAAAGTGCATAAAGCTTTCTAGAATATGTTTTCTACCTCACATCGGTGGATGGTTGAATGTCACATAAGCAATTTTAGAAGGCAATTTACACGTTAGTTTGTAAAATCAGATGAATGAGAGATTAGTGACATTGTGGAATATGAGAGCATCAAGTGTAATAAATCAGTTAACAGGACAGGAATGAAATCGGTTTAGATTTGCAACAAGCTGAAGTTAAACTGGCTGCTAACACAGCCATTAATCAACCAGCGAAAAGACCATGTTGATATGCCGTTATATAGCGAATTATTTCAGAGAGGGATTGTTATAAGCCTCGGCGATACATAATAAAGAGGCGTTGAATTAATAGAGGAGAGAGAAGGATTAGAGAAAATGTGCTGCAGCATTTAGTTTATTCTCGTGGAGGTCAGAGTTCGATTCTCGCTTTACATTTTGGGTATAAAATATACGCGCTAGTAAATATTTTACAATAATTGACTTAGGAGTTGATACATAACCGGGTATGTGGACATTTAGCCGCTTGAATGTAGTGAGGCTTGATATAATCTATACCAGCAAACACTAAGCCAAAAATCTATTAAAATTATTCCACACCTTAAGCCTAATGTTTCGCATGCAAGCATGCTCATCAGCGGACGGGGGAAAAAAAAGGAATTATGTATGCTACCGCCAAATATAACACTTCGGATTCGTGTAAAATTTTCTATGACAGATTAAATGAATTATCGTTTATCTATGAACTATTAATTCAAAAATTAGCGTTGAACGAACAAATAACCGGACGTAAAGTGTATTTGCAAATCTTATATAAATAATAACTGCGAATTAACATTTCATATACTAATACATGCATACATACATGGATGTGTGTGTGCAACACATTCAGATACACACACATACATAGATACTGACAAACATGCAGAGGAATTTATTCATATACTCAGCCTTCAAATCCCCCTTTATTTCACATTTCCCTTCACCCCACTCCCGACCTTTCTTCCTCATTCTATTCCTCGTTCTATTCATTTTTTTACTCTGTTTCTCCTTCCACTTCTTGTTCACGTAAGAAACTAACGTGTTTCTGTTTCCCTTAACAGTTGCAGCCATTATTTTTAACCCACAAAACGCTGGGATGTGCATATACATGGTATGAACTCTTGGGCACTTTTTATGAAAATGAGACTAACATGCACACATAAAAAAACAAATATATAATTAAAATATCTTCTTAGTATATAATTGTGGCAAGTTTTACATCATCTGTAAATTCATTAGTTCAACTATTAGTCTTCTAACATTCTGGGGGAGGGGATCGGAGCGTTTGAGAGACACTAGACCCCAACAAACGCCCATAAATTAAATGCATCTATCTGGGCCACAATCGTGGCCCATCGCGCTTTGTGTTAATTTAAGGACCTAAAACTCTGTTGTGTCATTCATTTCTCTCCTCTAAACTTCTCCTTGACGAAGTACTTTGTACGAAACGTTTTATATATATATATATATATATATATATATATATATATATATATATGTATATATATATATATATATATATATATATATATATATATATATATATATATATATATATATATATATATATATATATATATATATATATATATATTTATATATATATATATATATATATATATATATATATATATATATATATCCATCATCTGTCTGTCTGTCTATCTATCTATCTAGCTCGCTAGCTATCAATCTATCAATCTATGTGTCTAGCTAGGTAACTATTAATCTATCTATCTATCTATCTATCTATCTATCTATCTATCTATCTGTCTATCTATCTATCTATCTATCTATCTATCTATCTATCTATCTATATATATATATATATATATATATATATATATATATATATATATATATATATATATATATTTAAGAGCGTGTGAGAGGCAGAGATTTAGTAACACATTCAACCATAATTTGTCCGCCTTTTGCTTATATTATCATATATACGTTTATTTAAAACAAAACAAAAAAAACGTTTATGAATTCGTGCAGAAAGGAAGAACATGTGTTTGGGAACACGACTAACAACTGTGATTCTCTTCTAACTAGAACTGCTTCCAGCTTTTATTTCTGGACACACCATATCTCTCTTTTACATATGTATTCCTATTTGTATTCCTGTTTGTATTTTATATTCCGTCGTTCTTACAGTCGTCTGTTTGCTTTTTGCGATTTAATATTTTTTACTTTATCTTACTTTCTTTTGATTTTAAACGGAAAATCATGTAAGCCATATTTATTTTAAGAGTTGCTCGCTGTCCAAAGTTTTCTTTCAGGCTTTAAATCCCTCATAAATCATATTTGCTCGCTAAATACATATTTCCGCTGCCTGCTGATAGTGTGAAAGCGTGCGAGGTAGAGTGTATGTGTGTGTATATACTTGTGCGTGTCTGAGTTGTGCAAATGTGTGTGCCTTGCGTGTGTGTTTGTTGTACGTGAATGTTGTGTGTGAGTGTTGTGTGTGAGTGTTGTGTGCGCATGCGTATAGCACATTCTGCTGCGTCTGTTATTTAAATTTTTATATTTTGCAGCGTTTCAAACAAAAAAAATTTGTTCATTTGATATTTTTCCATATATTATTTTTATTATTTTGTAAGTTTTGTTTGCCAAGTGTTATAAATACATATTCACATACATACATACACACACACACACACACACACACACACTAAAACACACACAGACACACACATATATATATATATATATATATATATATTTATATATATATATATATATATATATATATATATATATATATATATATATATATATATATATATTGCATGTTGCGTATATATTTTGGTTTTAGACACAATTGAGTTCGATCTAATACAAATATAAACATACACTCCATAATCCAGCCAAACACAGAATGCGAATGGTATATATATCTATCTATCTATCTATCTATCTATCTATCTATCTATCTATCTATCTATATATATATATATATATATATATATATATATATATATATATATATATACAGGTAACACTATAAATAAACCAACGTTCATATGTGTATAAATGTCGCTGTGTATGTGTGGGTGTGGGTGTGTGTGTGTGAGAGAGAGAGAGATTATATGTGCGAGTAAACGTCTCGTTATGTATGCCTCTTCGGATTCGTCTGTAAAATGCTTCAACAAATATAGCCAAGTTTACAACGAGTTGAAGCTCTGCAAATGCATAAATAGACAAACATGTGTTTAAGTATGCACTTGAATATACGTGTTGGCACAACAAGAAGGAAACCTAACCTGGACTATAAACAATAACTCTTTTCAATACACACCCAAACGTACGCACACATACGAACAATCACACCTTTATACATATATATACATATAAATATATACATATATGTACATGTGTGTGCATTTACACAAATGTACACACACACACGTATAGACACATATATATAATGCGCATATGCATGGTGTTCCATAAGTACGAAATCTTATATACACACTCTCACACACATAAGTACAGTAATATATATATATATATATATATATATATATATATATATATATATATATATATATATATATATATATATATATATATATATATATATATATACACGTATATATACATATATATATATGTATATATATAATATATAAATTTATAGTTACATGTATGCATATTTAGATATACATATATATATATATACATATATATATATATATATATATATATATATATACATATATATATATATATATATATATATATATATATATATATATATATATATATATATATATATATATATATATATATGTATGTATACATATATATATATATTCGTATATACATATATATATCAATACGTACATACATATATATATATATCAATACGTATATATATATATATATATATATATATATATATATATATATATATATATATATGTATGTATGTATATGTATATATATATATAGCCACGCGGGTGGCTTTATATATACGATTGCGTCTGCAAGATAGAGTTGAGTGGGCGATGAAGTTGAGTTTTGAGTTTCCTTACTGCTGTGATTACATTTCCTAATTATTATGCGTAGAGAATAAAGCACTGCATAAGTATATTAAGTACGTCAGTGTACCTATTGACCTTTGTATGTGCATGCTTTTATATATATATATATATATATATATATATATATATATATATATATATATATATGTATGTATGTATATGTATATACATATGTGTATATATGTTTATGCATATATATATGTATACGTATGTATATGTATATATATATATGTGTATATATGTAAATATATGTGTACATATGTATATATATATATATATATATATATATATATATATATATATATATATGTATGTGTGTGTGTGTATGTGTGTGTGTGTATGTGTGTGTGTGTATGTAAAGGATTATCAATTTATTAATTTATTAATAAATTAATAATTAATAATTTTTACCAAGCCCTTCGGTATGTAAGCACCATTATCGTTGTGGAACTTATTTAAAAGTTCTTATACATTTATAAAGAAAATTAAGGGATCAGCAACAAGTTGCTTCACCACATACCGAAGTTCAGAAATAGCAGCTAAAAATGCTGAAAACTCCAACAGATAGCAGTTACCCGCAACTCACATAGGCAAAAACAAGAAGAAAAATAACGAACTAAACTAGCCATAGTTAATCATATACATGTTTCTGGTTTAGAAGGAAAAACTAATCCTTTACCCTTTTAATTGTAATAATTATTCACTCCCGGATAGTAAACCACAGATTTTTCTGCGGTACCGCCTGCGACGCACATGGTAATTCTTGAGGGAAGATGATGGGCTGGCTCGCCTATGTAGATTTGGAGATACTGTCAAAACGTGTCGATTGCCATGATGGCGCTAGATCATGCATGCACATTTGCCAGTATTGTCTAATTTACAACAGGAATATCATACCGATGAGGTAATGAAGTGTTTTTCCTTCTAAACCAGAAACATGTATATGATTAACTATGGCTAGTTTAGTTCGTTATTTTTCTTCTTGTTATGCCTATGTGAGTTGCGGGTAACTGCTATCTGTTGGAGTCTTCAGCATTTATAGCTGCTATTTCTGAACTTCGGTATGTGGTGAAGCAACCTGTTGCTGATCCCTTAATTTTGTTTATATATATGCATATGTATATATATATATATATATATATATATATATATATATATATATATATATATATATATATATATATATATATATATATATATATATATATATATATATATATATATATATATATATATATATATATATATATATATATACATATATATATATATGCATATATATATATATATATATATATATATGTATGTATATATGCATGTATATATGTCTGGATATGTATATATACATATGTATATATTTGCACACACATATGTGAATATCGAGGAGCATTAATACACACACACACACACTGTTTATGTCTCTTTTTCGCTTACTTCGTCTAAAATATATCGGTTGATGTATTTGGCTATTAATTTACACTACAATTATTTTCTCATATTTTTTTGTCGCGAACCACAACAATCAAAATATATTGTAATCGAAATAAGCGAAACGGAGATTAAAAAATGAGTTACCTTTTGACAAGTCACCTGATGAGAAGCAATACAACTGTACACATAGCATTTCACCTGCGAGGGTCGGATGTATGATTGGTAGAAACGATCGTGAAATCCATTTTCTTTCTCATATATTTTATAACCTCTACAGACTTGAAGGAATTCCTGAAGTAAATGCAGAGACATTTACATCCATACTGTTCATGACATCAGGTAGCCGAATACAGTAAATGGGATTTAAGTTGCATCCAAGGTGTATACCCAAATTAAATACTGCACGTACATATACATATATGTATGGTTTTCTTCGAATGTAAACATGTACAGAAAAAGTGGGAGAGAAATGCTGTGTGTGTGTGTGTGTGTGTGTGTGTGTGTGTGTGTGTGTGTGTGTGTGTGTGTGTGTGTGTGTATGTGTGTGTGTGTGTATGTGTGTATGTGTGTGTGTGTGTGTATGTATGCGTGTGTGTGTGTGTGTGTGTGAGAGACACAGAGAGAACGAAGAAAGAGAGGAGTAGAGCATTGTAATATTTTTCGTTTACATACATTCACAAAAGTCTCTATATCTTACCGTTCCAAACTGACCAAATAAACGTCAGTTACAGCGAATCTTCCAGATTAAATACTCTTTCAGCAAGGATCATCTCGTAATATCACAAGAGGAAGAAAAATTCCTCCATCGCTAACACTATCAATATATATCTCTCTATCTACGGATTTTGCCAGAAGCAGCTGTGGGATTACAATGCAAAGTAAAGATGTTTATCGTTGCTTCTGAAGAAGATCAAAGTCTTCACAAGAATTTCAAGAAATATTGCTGACGCGAAATATTTGGTTCTGAAGTAAGGGTGTCGGTGAAGAGCATTTTTGAATAAACGCTAAACTATGAATATTATTAATATTTTCACAACAAAATCTGTTTATTATGTATGTATGTAAATATCTATCTATTACACACACATGTATGTATGTATGTTTGCATCAACCATCCTACGTATTCATCTATCTATCACTCTGCATGTCTCCCTGCCTATCTATTTGTCTACACAGCTGTTTGGTTACCTCCCATCAGAGAAACTTGCAGTATATTACTTTCTCTGTATGTATGTGGGCATCTCTTTTGCCGAACTGCTAAGTTACGGGCACGTAAGCACACTAACATCGGAAGTCAGACACACACATATACGACGGGCCTCTTTCAATTCCCGTCTAGCAAATCCGCTCACAAGGATTTAATGGGCCCAAAGCTATAGAAGAAGACATTTGCTCAAGGTGCTACGCAGTGGGATTGAAACCGGAATCATGTGGTTTGGAAGCAAGAGACTTACCACATAGCCACTGCAATACCTATAATATATAACATACATATACACACACACACATATTTCTTGTCATTAATATCATCAAACAAACTTAAAATATATAACACTGTAAATACCAAATGAGATTAATTTCGATAAACAACATGGAAGCATGTCATAATTAATGACTTGGCTCTTGTCTGTGCCAGAAATTAGGCATCCATTCACCAACAAAACATTCTTACATATTTCATTACAAACACCTTACAGATTATGTGTTATTTTTGATACTAGATACATAGATAAACATGTACTCAGACGCAAACAAACAGATACACACAAAACAGAACACACACATGTAGATACGTATGTATATACATACATGAATATATATATATATATATATATATATATATATATATATATATATATATATATATATATATATATATATATATATATATATATATATATATATGTATATGTATATATGTACCAACATACGCGCATAAATACTTACACACACGTATATACGAGGGTGTGGGTGAGTGTATGTATATATATATATATATATATATATATATATATATATATATATATATATATATATATATGCATACATTCATGTAGATAGGCAGATAGAGAGACAGAGATAAATATGCATTAATATATATACATATATGTTTAGAGGAGAGAATAAACACGTTTGAAACTTTCATAAGTTATTTTTCCACGCAATGGAACATAATTGACATTTTACATACCTACATCTATATTGCAGATTAGTCACTCGTTTGCATACACACACACACAAACATGCACACGCAAATATATAGTAGTGTGTCGATGTATGTGTCTGTGTATGTGCAATCGAGTGACCGTTATGCTATATATGCATACACCCCACACCTTAACACACACATATACATATACATATATATATATATATATATATATATATATATATATATATATATAACGTGAGAGAGTTAGATTGTTTGGGGTTCAGTATACTGCTGGGAGGGTACCCAATTATTGCTACACTAGTGCTATACTAAGTGCAATCAATGGGAGCGAGTAAAAGTGGAGGTTTTACCCAAAATTTGTATAACAATTAGAAAATGGAGGATAATATGCTGAACCCAACTACTTGCAGACGGTGTATCCCGTTGAATTCATTAATTTAATTCATAGCAAAAGTGACAAAAAGAAAAAGAAAAAGAAAGAAAGAACCAAAGCACAGGTGTCTATGGCAGACTATGTTATTCTGCCAACCTGGTTTACATATAGAAGTACAAAGTACATAAGGAATTAGAGGAACAGAAGTTTCGGCCTATTTTTAGCAAGCCCCATACTATCCGAATATTCCTTTCCGGAGTGATTATCGGATGACATTTTGAAATGGGGTTACATGCCCGAACCACTAGGCCTCTTCAGAGATTCACAAAGGGTTTCATACAAATGAAGAGCAAGAGGTAAAAACAGAGGTGTGGTAGAGACCAGAAGAAAAACAACAGCAAAAATAAGATAGAAATAAAAATTAAAAATAGAATTAAAATCAAAATCAAAATAAAAATAAGGGTACAGCAGGAAAGAAAAATAATAATAAAGAATACATAAATGAAAAATGAAGGTATAGCATGTGGGACATGCAAAAATATAAAAAAGATATATGTCAAAAAACCCTTAAAAATACAAGGCACACAAAGAGCCTACATACATTATAAATAGGTAGCTATAGACACTCCAATGCATATATATATATGTGTGGGTTCGTGTGCACAACCATATTCGGATGTCCCCTTACTCCCATGTGTGCATATACAAGTTTTTATAAGCAAACATTCAACCACATACGTTGTTTGTGGCATCAGCGCTATTAACCGTATCTAGAAAGCTGTAAGTGTTTTTTAGAAAGGAAGTTTTGTTGAGTGTGTGTGTGCCATTTCTATATATATATTGGAAGGTTCTATGTAGAAGTTCATTTTATACAAGTTATTAATGTTCTAGTAGCAATAACAGTGATGGTAACGATGATGGTGACAACAACAACAACAACAACAACAATAATATGCCAAACTTTCAAACTTAGCGGTGTAAGATATCCTGTTGCTTCTTCCAACGGCTATATATATATATATATATATATCAAAAATAGAGAGATGCCTATAATTGGACATCTAACCCACTAGAAAGGGCAGCAAAAAAAACTCTATACCACAAAAATAGGGATAATTTCGAAAGAGAATGAAAAATAAAAACTTTTACCATGGTACAGAGTAAAGACTGGTAAAAGTTTTTATTTTTCATTCTCTTTCGAAATTATCCGTATTTTTGTGGTATAGAGTTTTTTTTGCTGTTCTTTCTAGCGGGTTAGATGTCCTATTATAGGCATCTCTGTATTTTAAATGAATAATTTATAGTCTATTGACTAATTTTCATTCTCGCTGGACCACTGGTGGTAAATTAAATTTCTAAATTTATTTTTGGTGAGCTATGATTTATTAATAATGATTATATATATATATATATATATATATATATATATATATATATATATATATATATATATATATATATAGATAGATAGATAGATAGATAGATAGATAGATAGATAGATAGATAGATATACATAAATATATGAAATATGTATATACACATATATAATGTACATATATCTACATATATATATATAAATATATGTATATGTATATATATATATATATATATATATATATATATATATATATATATATACATATACATATATTTATGTATATATATATATATATATATATATATATATATATATATATATATATATATATATATATATATATATATATATATATATATATATATGTATTCACCATGATAGATCGCTGACGACTGCACACATATTTTTCTCGGCTTGTTTCTTTCCATGTTCCATTCTGTAGAAGAGCGTAGGCTCGAAACGTTACAGGATTTCTGAATTCCCGAGCGTTATACTAATACATTTGTTTGTTTTTAACACAGCCTGACTTTGCCGCTTGTCTTTGTGAATTATCCCTATATATATGTATATATATATATATGTATATATATATATATGTATATATATATATATATATATATATATATATATATATATATATATATATATATATATATATATATATATATATATATATATATATATATATATATATATATATATATATATATATATGTATGGATATATATATATATATATATATATATATATATATATATATATATTTATATATATATGTTTATATATATATGTATATATATATATATATGTGTGTGTATATATATATGTATATATATATATATGTATATATATATATATATATATATATATATGTATATATATATATGTATATATATATGTATATATATGTATATATGTATATGTACATATATGTATATATATATGGATATATGTATGTATATATATATATATATATATATATATATATATATGCATATATATGTATATATATATCTATATATATATCTATATATATGTATATATATGTATATATATATATATGTATATATATATATATATATATATGCATATATATATATATGCATATATATATATATATACGTGTACATATATACATGTACCTAGATACATGTACATATATATATGTATATATACATGTGCATATATACATGTGTATATATGCATGTACATATATGCATGTGCATATATACATGTGCATATATACATGTGCATATATACATGTACATACATACATGTACATATATACATGTACATATATA
>NC_142939.1:43316295-43338795 GCF_046866305.1 Octopus bimaculoides
ACCTCACTCATCCTGCATATTGAAATATCGATATAGTAACTACTTTAAAAAACCTTATATATATATATATATATATATGTGTGTGTGTGTGTGTGTGTGTATGTGTATGTGTGTGTGTGTGTGTGTGTGTGTGTGTGTGTGTGTGTGTGTATGTGTGTGTGTGTGCATACCTACATATATATGTATATATACATGCATATATGGGTACAGGACATAAAAAACGTGAATAAATAGAGAAACGAGACAAGCAACACGCAGATTGAATATTAGGTGGTGTTCCAGCTTGGGTGAAATCAAATGACTCAGTTGTCCCTATCTGTATTAGATCTCCTTGATGGTGTGTATTCGCTCGTCGGGCATGGCGGTTTAACCACGCTTGCATAATATAGATTATACAGTGTCATGTAACCACAGAATCCATCTTCCTGTGCTTTAAAGCGCAATATAGCTGTCCACGTTTCGAAGATGGGGACAAACGCGACCACAAAGCAAATTCAATAAAATTTGGGATTTTTTGTGGAGGGTTAAAGTGGTGACAAAAACAGGACAGTAAGAACAAAACAGTAAAAAGAAACAGTGAAGGCTGTTAAGCCAAGACGATGTGAAGTGGTGAACGCTAGAAAAACGAGCTTTGAGAAGAGAAAAGTAAAAGCACGTCTTATGTTTAGGAAGAAGTGGAAGAAAGAAAGATGGATAGCCGCTGGACACGTGTGAGCAACGAGAGAGAGAGAGGGGAGGGAACGGTGAAGGGGAGAGAAGAATTGGGAAAGGGTGGGAAACAAAAACAAAAACAGAAACGAGGAAGAACAAGTAAGGGAGATAGATCGAAAGAATAGAGATACAATAAGAGTGTGCATCGTAAAACTTAATAACTACAATAACTACAAAATCATGATCTATAATTCAGTCTGTTTTTAAGGGGCTCGCTTTGCGAGTTGCATTTCCTCGCGTTCGGTAAAAATGTGTTTTTTATGGTAGTCTGACATTAGAGTCCCCCATAGCTTGAGGCATTATTGTGTAGTAATGCCCTTATATAAATAATTAATTCATATATATATGTATATGTATATATATATATATGTGTATATGTATATACATATGTATATATATATGTGTATATATATATGAGTATATATTTGTGTATATATATGTACATATGTATATATATACGTATATATATATATATATATATATATATATATATATATATATATATATATATATATATATATATATATATATATATAAAGTATATATATATATGTATATATATATATGTATATATGTATATATATATATATATATATATATATATGTGTGTGTGTGTGTGTGTGTGTATGTGTAAAGTTTTTTCTAGACCAACGCCCCAACCCACAACCCGACACCTCCACACTCATTCGTCTGGCCGAACTTGTCCTATCTCTCAACTGCTTCTCGTTCGCGGGAGATATCTACCAGCAGGAATCGGGAGTGGCCATGGGGACGAGAATGGGCCCCAACTACGCGAACCTCTTCGTTGGTTATGTTGAGGCCCAAATATTCTCCAGTTTCACTGGTCCCACTCCCGAACTATACGGTCGGTATATCGACGACTGTATCGGTGCCACCTCTCTCTCCCGCGAACATCTTGACTCGTTCCTCTCTTTCGTTCAATCTTTCCATCCTGCCCTCCACTTCTCCTGTACTGTCTCTGACACCTCTGTCCCCTTTCTCGACATTTCGGTCAGCATCCTCCACTCCGCCCTTAGCACCTCCATCCACTACAAACACACAGACTCACACTCCTATCTCAACTTCTCCTCCTCCCACCCTAGACACACAAAACTTTCCATCCCCTATTCCCAATTCCTCCGTCTACGCAGACTTTGTAGCGACAGCCATGACTTTGAGACTCAGTCTCAACTCATGGCTCACCACTTTAGCCTGCGTGGATATCCACCCACCACCATCCACACCGCCCTTGCCAGAGCACGTTCTGTGGACCGTGCATCTGCTCTCTCCCCCCGAACCCGCCCTGCCGTTTCCTAACGTCTACTAACATCATATATTGCCTCTCCTGCTCTCTCTGCCAATCCCTGTACATCGGACAAACGGGGCGGCGCCTGGCCGACCGATTCGCGGAACACCTCCGAGATATCAACGTCGGCAATGACACCCCGGTGTCACGCCACTTCCGTTCTGCCGGCCACTCCTTGCGGCAACACCTGTCTGTGTTTGGATTGTCCATGCACAGGGGCCATCCGGACTCCCGTTTGCGCCGTGAACAGGGGTTAATCTTCTATCTTCGCTCCTTTGCGCCACATGGGCTCAACTCCCCTCCACTCTTCATCTAACCCCCTCTTCCTGTCTCTCTCCCCCACCCTCCCTCCTACCACCCATCTCTCCCCTCCCCCACCTCCTGCTCCGACTCCTACTTCTTTGTACCTCTCTTCATACTTCTCTCCACTCCCACTTCTCTTCACCCCTACTCTTTCTCTCCTCTCTCTTACTCTCTCTCACTCTCTTCTCTCGTACTCCCCCCTCCCCCCCTCTCCCGTACTCCCCCCTCTCTCACTCTTACTCTCTACACTCTTACTCTCCTACTCTCTACACTCTTACTCTCTTACTCTCTCACCCTTACTCTCTCACTCTCTTCCCCTCTCTCTCACTCTCTTTCTCTTCCTTTCTTCTTCCCCCCCATACCCCTCTTCCCTCTCTCTCACTCTCTTTCTCTTCCTCTCTTTCTCTTCCTCTCTTTCTCCCCCCATACCCACCTTCCCCTCTTTCTCCCCCCATACCCACCTTCCCCCTCTCTCAATCCCCCTTCCCTCTCTTATACCCACCCTCTCTCCTCTCTTCCTCTCCCCTCCCATACCCATCTTCCCCCTCTCTTACATCCACCTTCCCCTTCTCCCTCCTCGTCAACACCCCCTCATAAGCTCATCCCACCACACCCCAACACACTCCTACTCTACCTTCCCACACCACCCCATCCAATTCCTTACACCCACCACCCACCCCTACCCACATACCCCACCCTACCCACATACCCCTACCTCTACCCCACACTCCACCCATGTGTTCCCCACCTCCCAACACCCTCACATCACACCACACCAATACCCTTGCATCACACCACGCACACCACACCAATACCCTCGCATCACACCACGCACACACTACAACTGACCAACTACTTTCTTCCTTTCTCCCTTCCCCCATTTTCACACTACATACGTCAAGATCACCAGCAGTCTACCTCCCACACACAGCCCCTCGTTCCCGATCACCGTTTGTTATCTCCCCCTTTCTTAGCTCTCCTGAAATAAGAATTTCTAACTTCCGGTCAGTCATTGTTATGATCGGCCATTATTATGATTGACCGTTGACTGAACACTATTCAATTTTTTTTCTCCGTGTTTTTCTCCTTGTCTCCGTATTCTTTCTGTTGAAGAGCGTAGCTCGAAACGTCAAAGACTTTCCGTATTCCCGAGCGTCATACTAATATATACTTTTGTTATTTACACCACCTGTCCTCGTCTGTTGTTATTTTTTGTATATTCTCCCATATATATATATATATATATGTATATATGTATATATATATATATATTTATATATATATGTATATATATATATATATATATATACATATTTACTCATTTACTCATTTGTTTCAGTCATTTGACTACGGCCATGCTGGGGCACCGCCTTTAGTCGAGGAAATCGACCCCAGGACTTATTCTTTGTAAGCCTAGTACTTATTCTATCAATCTCTTTTTGCCGAACCGCTAAGTTACGAGGACATAAACACATCAGAATCGGTTGTCAAGCGAAGTTGGAGGGAGAAACACAGACACAAACATATACACACACTTCTTTCAGTGTCCGTCTACCAAATCCACTCACAAGGCTTTGGTCGGCCCGAGGCTATAGTAGAAGACACTTGCCCAAGGTGCCACGCAGTGGAACTGAACCTGGAACCATGTGGTTGGTAAGCAAGCTACTTACCACGCAGCCACTCCTGCGCCTATATATATGTATATATAAAGGTATATATATATGTGTATGTGTATATATATATATATTTATAATTATAAATATACAGGGATTAGCAATTGAGTTGCTTCTCCAACATACTGAAAATTTAGAAATAGCAGTCTGATATCTCTAAGTTAGCTGGCTAAACCGTAATCCCTTCCACACGGGACTTTTTTTCATACGGGACTATTTGTGACGCACATGGAATAGATTTCTTTGAGGTGAGGTGCCTGAACTCGCTAGCCGATGAATTCGTAAGTGCCTTTCTTATCGTTGATTTTTGGTGTCGCATGGCCAAAAATTACCGTGAATTTTTTTAGAGACACTTTCAAATTTATCAGAATATTGAGGCTGAAGATTGGAATAGTGAAATTTCCATTCACTTAACCATGAAACGATTCGTATCCAATTAACTAAAGGCTTGGTTTGTTTACGCTTTTCCCTCCGGTTTTTTGTTCTATGTGTGCCATAAATATCGCCATCCACTTTAGAGAAAAATTTGTAGTTTGGAATCAGTAGTTCCTTGACTGCTATTTCTAAATTTTCAGTATGCTGGAAAAGCAACTCAATTGCTAATCCCTGTATATTTATAATGATAAATAGTTTTACCGATAAAGGTTTTTTTCATACTGAACTACTTGGCAGAATTGTTAATTTTTAATTCTATTATTAATTGACGATTCTCTGCCCTTATTCTTGTATATATATTTATATGTATATATATATATGTATTTATGTATGTACATATATATATGTGTATATATATGTATTTATATATATGTATATATGTATATTTAAATTTGTATATATATATATATATATATATATATATATATATATGTGTGTGTGTGTGTGTGTGTATGTATATATGTATATATATATGTATATATGTATATATATATATATATATATATATATATATATATATGTATCTATATGTATCTATATGTATCTATCTATCTATCTATCTATCTATTATCTATATATATATATATATATATATATATATATATATATATATATATATATATATATATATATATATATATACATATATATATATAAAACATAATAAGAGTGAAAAAACTACAGAAGGCTTGTGTTACATGGTTAAAGTATATATTTAAATTATGTCATAAAAATGTTAGAAAAATGTTAGAAAATCTTTTTGGTATATAAACATTGTATTTTGAGAAATAACCGGTTTCGTGTTGTCTTTTCAAATTTCTCTACTTCATTGTAATGTGTTCGCTCCAGTCTGAAAAAGAAGAGTTCTAGATCGGGGGAGGTAATTAGGGATTTCTTCCGGTATAGGGGAGATAATCGAAATCTAGGAGGTGGTAGAATTTGATTAATTTACCATGGTTTTGTTCTATATTTTTTCCCTTTTTTCTCAGTGGGGTGATGAATTGCCTTATTTAAATGTGTTAGCAATGGTTAAGTTTGGGTTTGTATTTTTGAATGAAAAAGGTTTCCTTATTTAATCTAATCTGTGTTGGGGTTTTAATGGCAAATTCATAGAAGGGAAAGATTATAAATAGTGGTAGCATTTGTTTTCGAATTTCTCAATATGATCACTAAAAGGTATCATTCGGTATTCTGGGTATGCAATCTGCTGGCGGTGCAGAGTGCATCTACGTCTGAGCGATAATCCTGTGGACCCTATGTAGTTCTCGTGGCAGCCCGAGCATCTTATTACATAAATAAGGTTTTCTGAGGCACAAGTAAAGTTAGATTTAACTTTGAATTTGTGTCTCTCTTTGAAGAGGAGTTCTGAACCTTCTAGAATGTTTGGGCATGTTGCACAATTTGGTCGACCACATTTTTTTACTTTCGCATCTGTTGTTTCGGAAAATAATTTTGCCTTTGTGAGGATCTTTTTCAGTGATTTTGGTTGTTTGTGGCTTTTGATGATTTTGTGTGTGTGTAAAATTTCCTTTAATTTGGGGTCCTTATGTAGCATTGGTTTGTTTTGGGTGATGATGGTGAAGGCTTCTTTGTTTCTGGGGTTGTATGTGGATAAGTACGGCAGTATTTTCGGGGAATGTGTGTTGCTGTGTTTAACTTTTCTTAAGTTTTCTATGTTAATTTGTGATGCACATCTGATTCCATCCTCTATGAGTTGAACTGGGTAGCGTCTGTCAATTAGTGTGTTTTTGAGTTCTTGTAGTCTGTAGTCTCTAGTATTTTGTTCTGACACTATTGTGCATATCCGTCTTACAAGGTTGAAGGGGATGTTTGTCTTGGTGTGTCTTGGGTGACATGAATCAAATAGTAGATATTGTTTGGCGTCTGTGGTTTTGTAAAATATGTCCGTTTCTATTTTTAGGTTTACATTTTTAATTAGTATATCCACGAATGGGAGCTCCTTTTGGTTGTACTCCATTCTGAACTGTATGTTTGGGTTGACACTGTTCAATAGAATTTTGAATTTCTCTGCACCGCCAGCAGATTGCATTCCCAGAATACCGAATGATACCATTTAGTGATCATATTGAGAAATGCGCAAAACAAATGCTACCTCAATTTATAATCTTTCCTTTCCATCAAAGTGCCATTAAATCACCAATACAGATTAGATTAAATAAGGAAACCTTTTTCATTCAAAAATTCAAACCCAAACTTAACCATTCCTAAAAAGAATTCATCCTATTATTGAATTTAAATATATAACCAGAATATATTCAGTGCTGAATTTATTCTGAAAAAACACATGTACCGAGATGCAATTCGAAATTCCTGCCACTTACATAGGTAGATAGCGATAAACAGTCTTCTATGTACTATATTGGATACAAGGTGTTCGCTTGGTATGTTGATTTTCTGTTTACTTCTATTTATCTTGACCATATTATACTGATCGCAATCAGAGGAAGGCCACTTGATTAGTTGGTATAAAATCAGTGACAGACAAGCTCCGTCCTCCATCCCACACACTACCTTTTCTATTGCTAATATAATATTCTCTGTTTCTCGGAGGTGACATATCATCGGTTTCCTCTACTCAGCCATCCATTATCTCCACCTCACATCATCCGTTTCGTGTGCAATAGTTCAGACTCAGACCACGGACTAGCCTATGTACTCAATTCCTATTACTTCCACTTTGTAGACCCGATTCCCAGCTTTTGTCTATCCAATAGGTGTCACCTTGCAATAGTATAACGCGAACATCAACGAGAACTCTCACTAGTTTTGGAGGATTTGCAAATGACATAGACATTGCCCTTTCTTCCAAACTCGGAAATTGCAGTTCTATATCTTAGAGATGAGGAATTATGTACATTACTTTACATTATTTACATTTGACGGATATTTGTCCTCATCTAGTTTGTTGTTAACACAACGTTTCGGCTGATATACCCCCCAGCCTTCATCAGGTGTCTTGAGGAAATTTCGAACATGGGTTCTCATTCCTAAGGTATTTTTCGATGAGAATGAGAACAAAGGTTCGAAATTTCCCCAAGACACCTGACAAAAGCTGGAGGGTACATCAGCCGAAACGTTGTGTTAACATCAAAGAACATGAGGACAAATATCCGGCAAATGTAAATAATGTAAATTATCGGAAAATGCAGCATCAAAAATAACTGCAACACTACGCTATGTATTTGAGGTGATTATTCATTAACCTCATCTTTAAAGATAAAGCAATGTTCATATTTATCTCTTCATGTCGATCAATTTCATCCCTGATCGTTATCAGATATCTAGAACCAGTGATCTCCACAATGCAGATAAGAATGTTATTAGCTCCAGATTAAAATTATAATTGTGTAGTTTGAATCCAATCTGGTTTTGTCTGACAAATAAAAGCCACTTACTTAAAGTTCATGTAAACTCAATATGAATAGTGGCTGGTGATTTAAGCACGAGCCCACTAATTTTGAGGAGAGAGGAGTTATTTGATACCGCTGTGTATATTACTCATTTTATCGATCCAGTAAGGTTAAAAGATAAAAGTTCAGCTCGACAAGATTTGAACTCAGTACGGAAAGAACCAGAAACACTAAAGCGCTAATTGAATTAGGGACTGCGATATATTTTTTTAGGAAGAATTCATTATACAACAAAATGGAAAATATTTTAAGGAACAAGGGTTAACATTGGTGAAAAGTTTTAAAAACGAAAGGTTAAACAAACGCCGAGATAATTGCTGCTTGGAACCATCGATTTCTGTATGGACTCCAGCTATTCTGTATTCTTAAACAGGATATTTAGTTTGATTGTCATCTGAGTGTCCTCTGTTGCGGAAACCAAGCGCAGCATCATGTCTCACGTCCCCCACTTTAACCTCATTAGATTTATTTGAGAGATAATAAGGAGCTGTTAGCAAGTGTCATTGAAAGCATATTTAATATAACAGTCAGCGAGGGAACTTCTTCGAATCAGCTTTATATCAAACTATACCACCTTTAAAAATGAAGACACAGTTGTGAAAGTAATCCTAGATAAGCTATGCTTGCAAAACAAAATATATAGATTGCTGATGACCACAATACCATACATCATTGGTCTACTTGACTAAGGCGGTTATGAAGCTAAAACGACAACAATAATAATGGTTTCAAATTTTGGCACAAGGTCAGCAATCTCATGGGGCAGTGGTAAGTCGATTGTATTGACCTCAGGTGAATTATTTCCCAAATTCTGGTGAATCTATGTTATAATATTCATGCGACATACATCGATGGAGAATAATGGAAAAATAGAGGAAAAGATAATATGAGAGACGCGCTAGGATACATAAATATAAAGAGATAGTATGATAGGAGCTAAACGCTTCCATGCTGTTAAAAAAAGATAAGTCAAGATATATTTAAGTGGCGTACACTAATTGACAAGGCTAGTTTGGAAAATTATAACATTCCAAGAACAGGAGAGAATTCTTGGTTTCTGTCGAATGTGAAATCAATTAGCGAAAAAACATAAGAATTTCCAGATAAATCTTCCGTTTGTAAGATAGAAAAGATAGCGATGCTATGTATGAGGTAAATATATTTCAAGAGAAATACCGCTGTGAATGAAGTAAAACAAATATTGACTTGTAATCATGAACTTATTTTCTAATTTCGGTGTGAAAGACCTATTTCGGAAGAGACGATGAGCGTAGTATGAAGCATATGTACGCCCACGCAGACACAGACATGGTCTCTTCTCTTTCTCTCCCCTGCTCTTTCTCCATCTTTCCTTGCACACTCTCTCTCTCTCTCTCCCCATCTCTCTCTCTCTCTCTCTCTCTCTATATATATATATATATATATATATATATATTCTGTTTCTTCTTTCAGTCACTTGACTGCGGCCATACTGGAGCACCACTTTCAAGGGTTTTAGTCGAGCAAATTGAGCCAAGGACGTATTTTTTAAGCCCAGTACTTATTCTATCGGTCTCTTTTGCCGATCCGCTAAGCACACCAACATCAGTTGTCAAGTTTGGATGCGGCCACAAACACAGAGACAGAGACAAACACACACATTGATGTAGATATATACATATATGTAATATATATACAATAGTCATTTCCGTGTCTTCCACACAGCTTTCACTAGGTTAGGAACAAGAGATATATAAATATAAGATCGAAGGATGGAGGTGTAGGAAGAAAGTTAGCTTGAAGCAATTCATAGTAAATATAAAACAAAACAAATCTCAGAGGCAATAGCGGTTTATTGAGACGGAAGGTTGTGGATTTTTTCTTATCAGAGTATGATAAACTGAAACGCTATCCTTCTCAACAAACCACTATTGTCCCTGAAAGTTGTTTTGTATCTATACTACGGATTGCTTGAAGCTACCTTTCTTCCTACACTTCGATCCTTCGAAGTTTTATACGGCGGGCTTCTTTCAGCTTCTATCTCCTGAATCCACCCAAAAGGCTTTGGTCGGCCGGGGGTTATAGAAGAAAACACTTGCCCAAGTGCCACGAGGTGGGAGTGAACCCGAAACGTGTGGTTGGAAAGCACTGCATACATGAATACACTTGCATTCACCACGGGCACACATTCCTATGTTAATGTATGTATGTATGTATGTATGTATTTGTGTATATATACATATATATTACATAAATTTTATCTATGCATCTATCCATCTATCTATGAATACACATACACACAAACACACACATATCAGGTTGTTTCTTATGACCTGTCAGAAAGTTGTAGAGACCGTTACGTGCCTCCAGTCATTTGCGCCTGACGAGTCACTAATACAGCTGAGCACTTTACAGGTGCGAAACCAGTGGTCATTCTGTGACTCCCCCCATAATAAACAGTCTTTCTAAATATTTCTACTGTCTTACGGCACGCTTCTTTTTCGGCTGTAAGAACTAATGGCTTCTGGCCGACCGCCAACACCTGCTATCTCCCTCTCCCATGTTCTTGCCTTTAGGCTTTCACTTCATACACGCCAGCTCAATTTGATTTGTTCTCAGTCGAAAGACACCTGTTGTTATATACTTGTTACTTTGTATTTGCAATTGTGTACCATGTTCTCCGTTTTTTGTCTTTGTTGCCGTACACATTCGCTAGCTTTCAGATAAAAATTCTAATGCTCTTAGATTAGACTTTTGGGTGGAGCAACCAGATCGAATTGTCTCAAGTGGAACTGCCCGAAACAGTAAGAACATATGGCAACTTAACTGAAAAAAGAAGGCCACAAATGACCCGCCCTTTTATCCCCCCGTCCTTCTAATTGTTGTTTCTGCTGGCCGCTTTTGTATCGTCTATCTGTCGAAATGTTTTATAGTCCTCTACTGGGTTTTTGCTCCGTTATATATATATATATATATATATATATATATATATATATATATATATATATATATATATATATATATATATATATATATATATATATATATATATATATATATATATATATATATATATATATATATATATATATATATATGTATGTATGTATATATATATATATATATATATATATATATATATATATATATATATATATATATATATATATATATGTATGTATGTATGTATATATATATATATATATATATATATATATATATATATATATATATATATATATATATGTGTGTGTGTGTGTGTGTGTGTGTGTGTGTATTGTTGTTGCGAAAATGGTACACTTCTTCCCCCGTGACAAAGTGGTATGAACCAGCCACTATAAAGTCAGACAGTCAGTCGTTGTAGAAAGACATTAGTAGTAGAGTCTTTGGACGAGTTTTAAGTTGGAGTTAGTGATAGCTATGTGATATATACGAGTTCGAGTTAGCGACAAGGTAGACGCTTCAAAATCAATTCTTGCGAAGCCCTCAACGATAGTACGAAAGACTAGTCAAATATAATAAGACGTGGAATACCGCCACAACGTGATAGTGGCGACAAGAAAACTACAGTGCCGACAATAACATACAAGTGGACGAGGATCTACATTATAACAATATATATATATATATTTTTATTCGTTTCCGCCATGCAACTGCGTTCATGCTGGACCACCACCGTGGGGAAAATAGGGAACGTTTCATGAATTTCTGTGTCATCCTCGTGCCATGCTAATCTCAGCATCGTTCCAATTTTGAAATATGTACTACCAAAGGAATTCTCGAAAGCAGGATTGCAATGAAGACAGCTTAGAAAATCGGGTAAATACCCTTTAGAAGACAGGAAAAGATGGCTGATAAGCCGCTCTAGAGACTCGAACGCAGTATCTCCGAAATTCCGGCTGATCAGTGTGTTCAGTAAAAGTATTCGTAAATGCTATATGCAAAAATATTCGAGAATATCTTAATTATCAAGGAAATATAAAATATCAAATGTTAAAGATATTCCTAAATGTGTTACACAAGAATCAGTTGTCATCCAGAAAGGACGCATTTTATTCATCACTCTTAATGTAAAACTAATTAAAAGGAGGGAAATATAATTAACACCAAAAAGTACCATAGCCAATTAACCTACTTCGTCTGATTTATTCACAGATGTCGTTGCAGACATGAAAGAAACAACATGTTCAAGGTAAGGTATTTACTAACGATATTTTGGAATTAATTTGAATTTCGATACCTCGGTACTTCAGTTGATTGAACAATCGGCAACGTGAATTTCATGGTACCATGTACGAAGCTCTATGTTCTCACAATAAGAATGTGCACAGTACCACACACATACATACACACACATATATATAGCTGAAAACGCATCATTGGGTTATCAGTGAGATCAGAGAATTACGCATGCATTCTGCATACTTTATTGTATAGACCCAATAATGTTTTCTTACAATTTGGCTATGAGGAGAATTTTCTCTCTAGATTATTTTCTGGGTGCGCACGCACATGTTAAATATTATTGTAAATACGTATATTTCATTTAATACTGTTTCATTGAGATAATGACGCTCTCTCTCTCCCCCTATATATATATATATATATATATATATATATATATATATATATATATATATATATATATATATATATATATATATATATATATATATGTATGTATATATATATATATATATATGTATGTATATATATATATATATATATATATTTATATATGTATATACATGTACGATCTTTTTACTCTTTCGTTTTTCCTTCTTCTCTCTCTTATTCTTTTACCTCCTCTTCTCCCACTATTCTATCCTATTACTCTGTCACTCTCTCTCCCTCACTCCTCCTCCCTCACTCCTCCTCCCTATCGTATATTGTTAAATGCTCGAAATACGAAACTAGAAAAACAGCCAACAACTGATGAAGGGTCGTTCTTTATGTTGTTTGTTTTCTTTTCCATCTGTGTCTTTCGTTGTTCGAAAGAATAGTTCATATTCCATGTACTCGTGCTCGTACTTTTTTATTGTATACCTTTCATGACGTCCTGTGTCCATATATGCATATACGTATAGATGTAAATATGTACATATACGTATATATATATGCATATATTATATATTTATATATATATATATGTATATATATTTATATATATATATATATATATATATATATATATATATATATATATATATATATGTGTGTGTGTGTGTGTGTGTGTGTGTGTGTGTGTGTGTGTGTGTGTGTATAAAGGTAATTACATGATGTATTAATCTCTTAAAGGCATGATTACATCCAAGATTACACTGGTTCAATACCTTATATCCCTGGGAAATAAATTTCCCTAGATCAATAGGTATATATTAATCATATAATCGATATTCAATTGTAAGAATGATTAGCAATTTATTAATGAATAGTTATTAACCGTTAACTCCCCATTTTCTTCTCTTAATTGAATATGGATTATACATACACACACATACACACATACATACATACATACATACAAACATGCATACATTCATACATACATACATCTATGCATATGTATTTTTTATGTATGTATGTACGTATGTCTTTATGTATCTACCTACATGATACCATTGTAAAGATAAGTGATATTTTTATTTTGCGCCTCAGAGTCTCTTTTGAATATGAATTTCATCTGAGTGTGCGTAAGGCGATGTTCAGATGTGTTATGACTTGCTCGTATCGCAAGAGACTGTTTTGATCATAATAAAAGTATTTTTTATCAATAGTATACATACATACACACACACACACACTCACACACACTGAGACACACACACACATACACACACCCATACACACACACACACAAACATATATGAGAGAGGGAGAGAGATACGAAAAGACATATCTATACGTATACTGATAGATAGATAGATAGATAGATAGATAGATAGATAGATAGATTCGACTGCATATGTGCGTAGGTATATATGCGAATGTATACCACACATTGAACGTGTAGTAATATATTTATAACAGTGAACATCCCACTTATGTCAATGGACTTCCAGTATCTTATTATTTTATTGCATTTTATTTACTTATCTATTTATTTTACTGTTTCTGACGTGGACAGAGGCAGCCATTGTTGTCTATTGTAGACGTCTACTTTTGCATTCTTTCTGTTGCCTTCCTATTTATCTGTAGATTCTGAGATGAATCTAAACATCTCTAACAAGGCACCATTTGTCTACAGAACAGTAATATGTTCCTGTCAAAGTCACAATCTACAACAACCGAAGAAGAAAAAAAACAAGAAAACAAAAAAGAAAGAAAACAACCAACGGATGTTTTCCGACAATGAAACCCCAGAAGAAGAAGAACAACAACAGCACCAACAGTTTGAACTTCAAACAACGTGAGGGATCATCACTATAAACACTACAAGGAGCAATACACCACCACCAACACAACCACTGCCACCACCATCATTACTACTACTACTACTACCACCACCATCACTACTACTACTACTACTACCACTACAACAACACTTGCTACTAATACTACTACTACTACTATTACTACTACTGGCTGTATTACTGTTTCTATCTACTACGACTATTAATACTACTACAACTGCCACTGCTTCTACTGCTACTACTACTACTACTATCACTACCATCACTACTACTGCAACTATATTAATATTTCTACTAACTATTTCACTGCTGCACCTACTCCTCCTCCTCCTCCACCTCCTCCTCCTCCTCCTCCTCCTCCTCCTCCTCCTCCTCCTACTACTACTACTACTACTACTACTACTACTACTACTACTACTAATGCTATTAATTCTACTGCTACTACAGGAGCACTCCATAGTTTACGACGACGCGGGTCCGAGCTCATCCGATCACCAGAACAGCATATCTGAGCATTCCACAGACATGTATACCCTTAACGTAGTTCTCAGGGAGATTCAGCGAGAGGCTGGCCCTTTTGAAATACAGGCACAGCCCATTGTTGCCAGCTGGGTGAACTGGAGCAACGTGAAATAATGTGTCTTGCTCAAGAACACAACGCATCGCCGGAAATTGAACTCACCACCTTACGATCGAGAGTCGAATGCCCTAATTACGAGGCCATGCGCCTTAAAGGAGCACTCCGTCGGTTGCGGTGACGAGGGTCCTAGTTGATAAGATCAACGGAACGGCTTGCTCGTGAAACCAATGTGCAAGTGGCTGAGCACTCTACAGACACGTGATACCCTTAACGTAGTTCTCAGGAAGATTTAGCGTGACATAGAATGTGACAAGGCCGGCCCTTTGAAATACAGGTACTACTCATTTTTTGAGAACTAGAGCAACGTGAAAATAAAGTGTCTGCCTCAATTGAACTCACGACTTTACGCTTGTGAGCCGAATGCCCTAACCACTAAGCCACGCGCCTTCACTTACTGCTACTACAACTGATGTGGTGTTGTTGCTCTACTTGCAGCTGCTGCTGCTGCTGCTTGTACGACTTGTATTATTTATGCTCTTACTACTAACTTTGTTTCTGCTGTTTCTGCAAAAATAATCCCAATACTACTACTACTACTATTTCTACTACTACTACTACTACTACTACTGCTACTACTACTACTACTACTACTACTACTGCTGCTGCTACTACTACTACTACTACTAGTACTACTACTACTACAGCTGCTGTTGCTGCTGCTACTGAGCTACTGTTGCTGCTGTTACTGACATCATGTTTATTATTACAGTTCGTCACAACCTGTCCCTACCACTAATTAGTCATTCAGTCTGCTAGAAATTGCAATGAAATCCTGCTTATAAAGACCCCCCACCCTCCCACCCCCAAAAAACTGTGTGATGCCGCGTTTCCAGCATACATATGAAAAAAAAAATGGATGATCAAAACTGGGTTACATTTGATAATAGAACAGGCCGATCAGTGATTATCTGGGGTGATAAACAATGAAAAGTTAAAGATGTGAAACAAGCTACAAATAACACGAAGACCACGCTTCTTATTATCACTGCTTTTAGACAAAGCAAACTTATAGACAACTTACTCAACCAAATACAATTACCAAATATTACTGAACGCGTGGATATGAACGAAGGCCTTTCATTCGGATTTTGGCTATAGGCTTTCAGGTTTTCGATCAGGTGTGCAACCAGCTTTTTTAATAAGAGTTTAAACTGACCGCGTATGCCACGGATACCCAGACCGATAACGTAAGTGTGAGGTAGAATGAAAGTGATAGGAGTGTTTCAAGGCTGGGCATTTGGTTTACAGGTACAGCCTATCAAGTTGACCCCTGTACAGTTTCCGTCTACCAAAATTCACTTAGAAAGGTTATGTCAACCTGAAACTATATAAGTCAGCTTGCCTTAGGCATCGCGCAGTGGGATTAACCCTAGGAACGTAAGACTGGAAACAAACCTCTTAACCCCTCCCCATGTATGTGTCCTTATGAAACATACATAAAACAGAGTGTGTCATATGATTGCTCCATACAGACTAGTTTGACTTGGCGCTCAACAAAAAGAAAGCAACAACAGTAGCAGAAACAAAACAGCAGCAACAGTAGCAACAATAACAGCAGTGACGAGTGCGATGTTGAGTCCGACAATAACGATTACGTTACTACGGAAAAGTAATTAACAGAGTTGTTACTTAGAAAATTACTATTTTAAAATTTCACAGCGTGAGATATTCAGCGACTGTACTTCCGAGTAAAGATTGTTTCCCAACATACCATGGCAGTCCTGGTTTAGGACGAATGTTGCTGTAATTATTTTGTGCTGATGAAGGGAAATAACCCGGAAATCGCGATACACAGATATTGTTTGAGCTGAGTGGGGGTGCTAGATTCCCTTGTTCGAAAATATAAGAACACAGATCGTATCGTATAGCCAGCTGTAGACGATATTTCGTGGGGCTAAATTACAGCAACATTCATCCTAAACCAGGACTGCCATGTTATGTTGGCAACCAATCTTTACTCCGGAGTTGTTATTTGTTGTGAACTCGGTGCTCTGAGTTCAAATCGCGTCTATGTCAGTTTTGCTTCTCATCTTTTCAGACTTGAAACAGAAGTACCAACAATGTACTGTACTTTGGCGAATCTATAGAAATGTCAGCTCGGTGCCTTACTGTATTCCTTCCTGCGTTTTGCTTTCTTATTTCGAATCCCGCATAGTCCTAATCTGTCACCCTCTTTAACTCCACCACACCCAGGGTCAACTTGATTGATTTTGGCAGAATCAGCTCTGTTGTAAAGATTCCTCTGAATTGAAGGACACGTCCACCTTCCCCAGTACTGTAGTTAGAGTATGTACCGCCAAAGTTAACTCTTGGATTTGCTCACCCGGGCCCCATGGATATAAGAACTTGCATACTTGACTATGAAAAGCCGCCTCCTTTAAAAACAGCACCTGGGAGAGATCGACCGCTTTCGCCACTCCAATCCTACGCTATTGACCTTCGACGTTCCTGGATTCTTGTCTCAGGAGCTCTTTGATGTTTCATGGTCTTTGCCCTCCAGTCCGACCTCAACTACAGCAGCAACAACGACAACAACAGCAGCAACAACGACAACAACAGCAGCAACAACGAAAACAACAGCAGCAACAACGACAACAACAGCAGCAACAACGGCAGCGGTAGCAGCATCGACAACAGCAGCATCGACAACAGCAGCAGCAACGACAAAAGCAGCAGCAACAACGACAAAAGCAGCAGCAACTACACCAGCAACAACAACAATAGCAGCAGCAACAACGACAATGATAACAGCAGCAGCAACAGCAACGACAACAACAACAACAACAACAACAGCAACAACAACACCAACAAAAACAACCATAGCAGCAGTAACAACAAGAAAAAAAGCAACCACAATAACAAAAACAACAGAAGAAGAAGAAGAAGAAGAAGAAGAAGAAGAAGAAGAAGAAGAAGAAGAAGAAGAAGAAGAAGAAGAAGAAGAAGAAGAAGAAGAAGAAGAAGAAAAAGGAGAAGAAGAAGAATGAGGAGAAGAAGAAGAGCAACCCGACCAACGCCAACAGTAAGAACAGTTTGAGAGTCAACCACCAAATGCTTTCATTCTTTCCACAGAAATGGTCGCTGCTTTGCAAATGACGAAGATTTTATTTGCGTTCTCCTATTTTGCTGTTGGTGGTGGTTTTGGCGGTAGTGGTGGTGGGGGTGGAGGTGGGTGGGTGTCTGGAGGGTGATAGTGGTGGTGGTTGTGGCTCTGAGGATAATACTGCTACAGATGCTGATGGTAATAATAATTAAAGTACAGGAGAAAGCCGGGTGGTGAACTGGCAGAGTTGATAGAGCGTCAAAACACCAATCCCTTGCGCTATTTTTTGCTGCTGTTTACATTCTGAGTTCAGATTTCGTCTAGGTCAACATTTCCTTTTATTCCTTTCGGGCCGATGAAATGAAGAACCAATCAAGTACTGCTGTCGATAGTCTCAACTTACCCTTTTCACTCAATATTGTAGAATTTGAACCTGAATTAAATACCGTAAAAGCTGAGCTCTGAGAAAATCATTGCAACATTGGAGAGACATTGCTTTGTGGAATTTATTCTGGCTTTTTACAGTCTTGAGCTCAAATCTCGCCGAGGACAACTTCTACTCTTTCAAGGTAGACTAAATAAAATATCTCCAAGGGACCGATGGTTTCATTAAATCTGCAGGACCTCTGCTTAAAGTAGTAAGAATTAGATAAGAAATCATAACCATCGTCATCGGCATCATCATCACCATCATTATCACAATCCTAGTCCTTTTAATTCTCCTCCCCTCCCCCCATTGTCATCATAATCTTTCACCTTCTCTACATCATCATCACCACTATCATACCCATCATAAACATCCGCTGCTTCCTCCTCATCATCACAGTCATCCCACTCATCATCACCCTTATTATCATCGTCATCATCATCACCATCGTGATAATTATTGTCGTCGCTCCTGTCTCTATTGTTGCTGTTGTTGTTGTGGTGGTGATGGTCATGGTGGTCATGGTGGCGGAGCTAGCAATATTTGTAATAGATTTGCTCCTGCTTTGATATTCATGGTAATTACGTTGATTCAGCTGCTAATTGCATAATAATGAGTCAGGCACAAGAACAGCATTTTGAGGGGAAGGGCAAAGTCGACACCATCAACACCACACCCTGACTAGTAGGCTGTTTCATTGATCCTGAAGGCATACTAATCTCACTGAGGGCAGCTTTGGTTTTCATCCTTTCGGTGTTGATAATATGAAATACCAGTCAACTACTGGGGTCCGATAGAAGTTAAGAGGGCCTCGGCTGGAGCGCTTTTGTTTATAGGTATGTAAAATCGTAGCCAACCTGGGACTTAGCATTAACAATTAAAGCATGACATTAATATTTGCTAGGCGTGGCTGTGTGATACGAAGCTTGCTTCCCCAAAAAATGGCTCCAGCTTCAGTCCCACTGCATGAAACTTCGGGTAAGTTTTATACTGTAACTTCGGGCCGACCAAAATACTTTTGAGTGAATTTGGTAGTCGGAAACTGAATGAAGCCCGCCGTATTGATATGTGTGTGTGTGTGTGTGCGTCTTTGTGCTTATGTTTGTCTCCCACCAGCACTTGACAATCAGTAACGGTGTGTTTACATCCCAGTAATTTAACGGTTCGGCAAAAAGAGACAATAGATTATATACCAGGCTTAACAAAATAATAACAATAATAATAATAATAATATAATAAATGCCCGGATGCAGTACCAGGCAGTGGCTCTCGTGGCTTCTGATCTTAACTGATTGGAAGTGTTATCATGTACATTGTTTTGTCTTGGTATAAAAGATGGGCTACAGCAAATATTCTGCTTAATACCACAGATTTGCTTGTCAGTTGTTTGACCTTAACCAGTTGAGCATGTCCCTTGGTGACTGACGATATGTGCATCTCTGATCATGAGCAGAAGTAGTGGGGGAGCATCATAGCCATGTGTTGAGAGGAGTTCTTTGGGATTTAAATAATTCACCTTTGGAAACATGGGTGTGTTGCTCAACATCCTTAAACAAACCTTATTCAGAGACCTTTTGAGCGGGATGGGCTACTCGATCTGAAGAAAATTCTAACTGGGCCCCACCTGCGAGGTCATGCGCTGTTTCTCTTGATACGAGATCACCATGTCGCGCACATATGGTTGTGATGCATGTGCCTCGTGTACCCTTATCAGGCAGGTAGTCATGATGGGTATAATGGGCTTCGTATATTTTACCCCAGTGTCACTTTGATGACATGCACTGCTCTCTCACTCAATAATAATAAAGCACTAATACCACTCTCAAGTGAACTGAATAGAACAGGGTATGGCTACAAAATTGACAACAAGAAAATAAGCCATCTATTTGATATGGATGATTTAAAGCTATATGGGAAAGATGAAGAGTTTCAAGGACTACTACATACTGTGAAAGGATTCAGTGATGATATCAGGATGTTGTTTGGCCTTGAAACGTGTGCCAAAGTCACTTTTAAGAAAGGGAAATTGATAAAGTCAAGTTCAATACGATTAGATGTCGGAAGAGTAATAAAAGAACTAGAACAGGAACAAACTTATAAATACCTAGGAATAAATGAAGGCTATGGTATCCAGCATGCAAGCATGAAAGAGAAGGTCAGGAAGGAATGTTATAGAAGACTTCCAGCAGTTCTGAAGTCTTAGCTGAATGCATATAATAAGATATTAGCCATAAATTCTTTAGCAGTCCCAGTTGTTCTTTATAGCTTCAATGTGCTTAACTAGAATAACAATGAAATAATCAAAATTGATAGAAAAATCCGATAGCTACTGACTTGTAATAAGATGCACCACCCAAATGCAGACGTGGATCGTCTTTACCTTCCCAGAGCTCAGGAAGGTCGAGGCTTGATCCAGCTTGAACTTACGTACATAACCACCACAATCGGACAGGCTAAAATACCTTCAAACAACCAACGATTGGATGCTGAAACTTGTTGAAAATCATGAAAGACCGAAAAAACTTCACTCTATTCTGAAAGAGAGCAAACATTCGCTACCGAACTGTTAGATACCCACCAGCTTGATCAGATTGAAGGAAATGCGCCAACTGCTGCTGCAAAGAAAATAAAATTAATTGCAAAGACAAAAGCACATGAAAAATTAGCTAGCAGATGGGAACAGAAACCTCTGCATGGCAAGTATGTGGCTCGTAGCAAACAAGCTGTTGTCGACCAGAAACACACGCATCAATGGTTACGAAGCTTAGGGATAAAAGCAGAGAGTGAAGGTTTCATATTGGCTGCTCAAGACCAAAGCTTATTAACCCGGAACTACCAAGCCAGAGTGATAAAAATGGAGCTGACACAAAATGCCGATTCTGTAACGATGCGATTGAAACTATACACCACCTAATCTCAGGGTGTGGAGTCTTAGCACATGTAGAATATAAAGCAAGACATGACAGAGTCGGCCGGTATTTTCACTGGACAATATGTCGGCATTATAAGATCAAAACCGCTGACAAATGGTATAAACACCATTCTGAAGCTGTGACTGTGGGAGAAAATGTATCGATTCTCTGGGACTTCCCCGTACATACCGACAAAACTATAAAAGCTAATAAACCGGATATTATTATAAAAGATCAGACAAAGATGTGTTTATCAATTGAAATGAGTATTCCCTGCGATCACAATATAGCGGCGAAAGAATTTGACAAGATCAGTAAATACAAAGACTTGCTAATAGAAACTGAAAAAATGTGGCACCTCAAGGCGACTACCGTACCAGTGATTGTAGGATCTCTAGGAATGATAAAAAAAAAAAGGTACTGAAACCTATTTGAAAATGATACCAGGCTTACCATCCCTACAGGAAGTGCAAAAAATCGTGTTAACTGGAACGACTCATGTACTGAGAAGAGCATTATCGCTGTGAAAACAGCATCCATTCATGAATTTATATATATATATTTTTTTAATACATATTTTACCTGTGAATTTGCGTGTGTAAACTGGGAATGCATACTATGAGTTTCTCTGCCCTAGGTGTACGGAAAATACTCGGCGAGAAATGGAAGAAAATTTGAGGAAAGAAAAAAAAAACATAATAATAATAATAATAATAATAATAATAATAATAATAATAATAATAATAATAATGATAATAATAATAGAGAAATTAAGGCAAATAGACCAGATATAGTTGTCAAAGATCATGAAGAAAAAAAATGCTTTCTGATTGATGTATCAATACCAGCAGATGACAACGTTTCTCTAAAAGAAATGGAAAAACTTTCAAACTACAAAGACCTGGAAATAGAGGTAACTCGAATGTTTAATCTAAAAACAGAAACAATTCCTATCATAGTAGGTGCCTTAGGTAGAATTTAAAAAAATATTCATTCAAATACATAACAAAAACACCAGGACTAATAATAATAATAATAATGGTAACAATAACAACAACAATAATAATAACGATAATAATAATAATAATAATAATGATAATAATAATAATAATAATAATAATAATAATAATAATAATAACAATAATAATAATAATAATAATAATAATAATAATAATAATAATAATAATGATGATGATGTATCGATACCTGCAGATGACAACGTTTCCC
>NC_142939.1:43343795-43371295 GCF_046866305.1 Octopus bimaculoides
TCGTATTCTTCCTCTTTCTCTTTGTCGTTCCTTTTCCTTTTTTCTGTTTTCTTCGATTTCTGCTTCTTCCATCCATCCATTCATTCATTGATTCTTCCTCTTCTTCTTCTTCTTCTTCTTCTTCTTCTTCTTCTTCTTCTTCTTCTTCTTCTGCTTCTTCTTCTTCTTCTTCTTCTTCTTCTTCTTCTTCTTCTTCTTCTTCTTCTTCTTCTTCTTATTATTATTATTATTATTATTATTATTATTATTATTATTATTATTATTATTATTATTATTATTATTCTATTCTACTTCTCATTTTAAGATACTTCTATTGAATCTTCTCCAAACTTCTCCATCTCATTCTACTTTTCTCTCCTTTTCTCCTCCTTGTTCTCTCTCTCTCTCTCTCTCCTTCATCTTAATCTACATCTACACCTCACGCATTCCATCATGACTCCTCTACAGCTCCATGTGCTAACCTCCGGTTACTCTTACCGTCTCATCTCATCTCAAATAACACTTAAAACCTGTTAAAATGATTTCAATCCCATTGTGTCATTTAGTATTCAGCTCAACTATCTTGCCTCCGGCTATGCACCGGTTCGATCGTTTAATCTTAGCCAACAATACATCTAACTATCCAAGAAACAAACGCATATTTTATGTTCGTCGCTTACATCATACACAAATGCAGACGACCATTCACAAAAGCGCTCTTACAGTCACACACAAGGACGCACAAATGTCGTGAATAACGGTTGCGTGTGTATAGAGGACGAGAGAGAGAGGGGAGGGGTAAATAGTGTATGTGTGAGAAAGAAAGAGAGAGGGTGGGAAATGTATGAAAATAAGTAAAATAACAAGGACAATAAGGGACAAAAATAAAAATAATAACATTAATGGTGATGGTGATGATGACAATAATAATAATAAAAATAATAATAATAATAATAATAGTAACAATAACAACAATAATAATAACGATAATAATACTAATAATAATAATAATAATAATAATAATGATAATAATAATAACAATAATAATAATAATAATAATAATGATAATAATAATAATAATAATAATAATAATAATGATAATAACGATAATAATAATAATAATAATAATAATGATAATAATAATAATAATAATAATAATAATAATAATAATAATAATAATAATAATAATAATAATAATAATGATGTATCGATACCAGCAGATGACAACGTTTCCCTAAAAGAAATGGAGAAACTTTCAAAATACAAAAACCTGGAAATAGAGGTAACGCCAATGTGAACTCTATAAACAGAGGCAATTCCTACCATAGTAGGCGCCTTAGGTATAATAAAAAAAAATATTCATTCAAATACATAACGAAAACACCAGGTTTTACAAATATATATAACATACAGAAAATTGCACTACTGTGCACTGCACACATCCTACGCAAAACACTTTCAATACAGTAACCATAAGAGCATCACAGCAAACCACAGCACATACCCAAGGTACACAGAGCTGCGCTCGTAGTGAAGTGAAAGCACGCTATAAAAATAAATAAATAAATAAATAATAATAATAATAATAATAATAATAATAATAATAATAATAATAATAATAATAATAACAACAACTAAAACCCGATCTTAATAAATTAAATGAAATTATTTACTCTGCTGCTAAGGTAATCGAAAGACGCTGTTTAACACCCAAAAAACCAACAATACCAAAATCGAAAAGAAAATCAAACTGGAGGAGTAGAATTGAAACTGAGATTGAATCGTTGCGAAGGGAGATATCAATATTAACTGAGCTAATCTCTGGAAATGATATAAGATCAAGAAAAAGCAGGAAGATCGTGAGAAAATATGAACTCTCAGCAAGAGAAGAACTAATGTCAGCGAATGAAACACTGAAACAGAAAGTTCAAGCGAAGGCGCAGAGAATACGCAGATTTGAGAAAAGAATCAGATTCTACAGGCAAAATAAGATGTTCAAATCCAATGCCAAATCATTTTACAGGGAAATAGGGAAAGAAAAAATAACCATTGAAAACCCACCCCCAATGGAAGAAGTTGAAAACTTTTGGAAAGGGATCTGGAGTGATGAGAAACCATACAATGAAAATGCAGACTGGATGAAACGCACCCAAGATGCCTACAAAAATCTACAAGAACAGGTATGGGAAGACATCTCAATCGCCGACCTAAGGTGGGCACTAACGAAGGCTCATAAGTGGAAATCCCCTGGTACTGATAGAGTACCAAATTTCTGACTCTCATCACTCTCGTCCGCACACAAAATGTTAGTAATACTATTTAATAGTATTATGAAAGACCCAGAAAAAACTCCCCATTGGATGGCAAATGGTATTACTTACCTCCTCCCGAAAAATAACGAAACCAAAGATCCAAAAAACTACCGGCCTATAACATGTTTGTCTACTACCTATAAGATTTTGACATCTATTCTAATGGAGAAAACATATACGTTTATGGAAGAGAATAACCTCTTTCCCACTGAACAAAAAGGATGCAGACGAGGCTCATACGGATGCAAAGATCAGCTCTTAATTAATCGCATGTTCCTTGAGAACTGCCATAACAAGCGCAGAAATCTCAGCTCTTCATGGATTGATTATAAAAAAGCCTTTGACAGCATACCACATTCGTGGATTCTGAAATCGCTGGACATTTTCAAAATTTCTCCTGTGATTTCAGATTTTTTAATGGAGTATTGCACTCAAACGATATTAGCATAAACTGTGGCATTTTCCAAGGTGACTCGCTTTCACCACTAATTTTCTGCATAGCACTGATACCACTCTCAAGTGAACTGAATAGAACAGGGTATGGCTACAAAATTGACAACAGGAAAATAAGCCATCTATTTTATATGGATGATTTAAAGCTATATGGCAAAGATGATGAAGAGCTTCAAGGACTAGTATATACTGTGAAAGGATTCAGTGATGATATCGGGATGGAGTTTGGCCTTAAAAAGTGTGCCAAAGCCACTTTTAAGAAAGGGAAACTGATAAAGTCAAGTTCAATAGAATTAGATGTCGAAACAGTAATAAAAGAACTTGAGCAGGAACAAACCTATAATTACCTAGGAATAAATGAAGGCTCGGGTATCCAGCATGCAAGCATGAACGAGAAGGTTAGGAGGGAATGTTATAGAAGAGTTTGAGCAGTTCTGAAGTCTGAGCTGAATGCATATAATAAGGTGTTAGCCATAAATTCCTTAGCAGTCCCAGTTGTTCTTTATAGCTTCAATGTGCTTAACTGGAATACCAGTGAAATAGTCACAATTGATAGAAAAATCCGCAAGCTACTGACTTGTAATAAGATGCACCATCCAAAGGCAGAAGTTGATCGTCTTTACCTTCCCAGAGGTCAGGGAGGTCGAGGCTTGATCCAGCTTAAAATTACGTACAAAACCACCACAATCGGACTGGCCAAATACCTTCAAACAACCAACGATTGGATGCTGAAACTTGTTGAAAAACATGAAAGACCGAAAAAACGTCACTCTATTCTGAAAGAGAGCAAACATTCGCTACCGAACTGTTAGATACCCACCAGCTTGATCAGGTTGAAGGAAATGCGCCAACTGCAGCTGCAAAGAAAATAAAATTAATTGCAAAGACAAAAGCACATGAAAAATTAGCTAGCTGATGGGAACAGAAACCTCTGCATGGCAAGTATGTGGCTCGTAGCAAACAAACTGATGTCGACCAGAAACGCACGCATCAGTGGTTACGAAGTTCAGGGCTAAAAGCAGAGAGTGAAGGTTTCATATTGGCTGCTCAAGACCAAAGCTTATTAACCCGGAACTACCAAACCAATGTGATAAAAAATGGAGCTGACACAAAATGCCGATTTTGTAACGATGCGATTGAAACTATAGACCACCTAATCTCAGGGTGTAGAGTCTTAGCACTTGTAGAATATAAAGCAAGACATGACAGAGTTGGCCAGCATTAACACTGGACAATATGTTAGCATTATAAAATCAAAACCGCTGACAAATGGTATAAACACCATCCTGAAGCTGTGACTGAAGGAGAAAATGTATCGATTCTCTGGGACTTCCCCGTACATTGACAAGGCTATAAAAGCTAATAAACCGGATATCATCATAAAAGATCAGACAAAGAAGACGTGTTTATTAATTGACATGAGTATTCCCTCTGATCATAATATAGCGGCGAAAGAATTTGACAAGATCAGTAAATATAAAGACTTGCTAATAGAAATTGAAAAAATGTGGCACCTCAAGGCGACTACCATACCAGTGATTGTAGGATCTCTAGGAATGATAAAAAAAGGTACTGAAACCTATTTGAAAATGATACCAGGCTTACCATCCCTACAGGAAGTGCAAAAAATCGTGTTAACTGGAACGACTCATGCACTGAGAAGAGCATTATCACTGTGAAAACAACATCCATTCATGATTTTTTTTTTCTATTTTTTTGTTTTTAAATACATGGTTTACCTGTGAATTTGCGTGTGTAAACTGGGATTGCATACATCGAGTTTCTCTGCCCTAGGTGTACGGAAAACACTCGGCGAGAAATGGAAGAAAATTTGAAGAAAGAAAAAAAAACATAATAATAATAATAATGATAATAATAATGATAATAATAATAATAATAATAATAATAATAATAATAATAATAATAATAATAATAATAATAATAATAATAAAAATAATAATAATAATAATAATAATAATAATAATAATAATAATAATAATAATTATAATTATTATTATTATTATTATTAATATTATTATTATTATTATTATTATTATTATTATTATTATTATTATTATTATTATTATTCAGTGGGAGAGCAGCGCATGACAACAAAGTGACACTGGGATACAATTATACGAAGCCCAATATACCCATCATCACTACCCGTCTTAGAGGAGTACACCAGGCACAAGCATCACAACCATATTTGCGTGACATGGTGATAGTAAATCAAGATAAACTACGCAGGTGAGGTCCAGTTAAAATTTTCTTGCCTGGTATTGCATCAGGGCATTTCGAGTTACTGCCTGGTACTGCATCAGGGCATTTCGAGTTACTGCCTGGTATTGCCTCAGGGCATTTAGTGCCACTGCCTGGTATTGCGTGGAGGCGCGTGGCTCAGTGGTTAGGGCGTCAGCCTCATGATCATGAGATTATGGTTTCGATTTCTGGACCGGGCGACGCGTTATGTTCTTGAGCAAAACACTTCATTTCATATTTTTCTCATCCAGTCAGCTGGCAAAAATGAGTAACGCTGCAATGGACTGGCGTCCCGTCAAGTTGGGGAACACATACGCCATTGAAACCTGGAAAACGGGCCCATGAGCCTGACTAGGCTTTAAAAGGGCGCATTTATTTATTTACCTAGTATTGCAGAAGGGCATTTCGAGTAACTGCTTTATTATTATTATTATTACTACTACTACTACTACGTTTGCATTTTTCTTCTTTAGAATTTCGCCATTCATAATAAATTTTGTTTTAACCGATGGTACGTTATTCTTCTTTAAGTCCTGATACCGATTCTACTGATAGCTTTTGATAATTTTCCCTAACAGTTAGCTAATACGTACAGTATATATCACATTCAGAAACATGATACTGTGGTTTCCATCCCATAGAAAATCCTATGTGAGTGGATTTGGTAATCGGAAACTGAAAGAAGCCCGTCGTATATATATGTGTGTATATATATATATATATGTTTGTGTGTGTATATGTTTCTGTCTGTGTTTGTCCCCCAACATCACTTGAAAACCGATGCTGGTGTGTTTACGTCCCCGTAACTTAGCGGTTCGGCAAAAGAGGAATGATAGAATAAGTACTTGGCTTACAAAGAATAAGTCTTGGGGTCGATTTGTTCGACTAAAGGCGGTGCTCCAGCATGGCCACAGTGAAATGACTGAAACAAGTAAAAGAGTAAAAGAGTAAAATAATACCAATTTCAATAGCGGTCAGCATGCTTAAAAACGTCCGACGACCGTGAATTCTGTTTAAACTTAAACAATATGAGAGACCACAATGTGGATCCCTTGTATGCTAAAAATAGACGTCAAACCGTCTTACCACTAAAGCTGTACTCTCAGCTTATTAAGATGCTAGATGTTTACGAGCTAGACAGGTGAAAAGAATTAAGTGCTATGTTTATTTCTTTGCATCTGTCTAGCTCGTAAATATCTTAATCGTAAACAGCTTACTAAGTTGAGATCACAGATTTAGTGGTAAGTCGGTTTGACGTCTATTTCTAGCATACAAGGGTCCACATAGTGGTCTCTCATACTTTTTATATTTAAATAGATTGATTAAAATTTTAACGAATAAAAGAGACGTGACTCTGGATTTCCTTTTGTTATCTTTGTTTTTATTTCCCACTTTTTGTTTTATTCTTCCACCATGACTCATTCAAATTTTGCATCCACGTTCTGTTTATTGTTTCGTGTTTTCTTATAGGCCAGTATCCTGTCAGTGTATGTGTGTGTGTGTATGTGTGTTTCTGAGCAAAACGGAATGTTTTTTTTTCTGTAGTTTCAGCTCAGAGCTGCGGCTATGCTAATGCACCGCCGTTTTGCTATACTGTTATTACTGAGAGCCTCCTCCAATATGTGACACTTGGTGAAGAATGGAGTTTGATGTAGTTACCCTACATTTACACCTCATGCCGTGAGCTAGGTTAATTTAGGACTCTCGACAGGAAGAGGTCCAGCTTTGATTTAAAAACGCCTATGACTACTCTGTGCAGGTTCCTCAGGCTCTTTGGGAGAATATTAAAAAAGCTGTGGACCCCTGAAACCCAGGCTGTTGCAGTAACTGGTCCTGAAGCGCGATGGCGTTGCTGGGATATTTGGCACTATGCAATGTCGTCCCGTTCTGGCATTGGTATATATTACATATAGTAACTACACTTCGTTTGTTTGCTTTTTAAAGAAAAGCATGCTTATGAGAAGTTTTCCTCTCAGTCCAAAACCATGCCAAGACGCCACTCAACAGTGTATAAGTGTTATGCCTGACAGGCCATTGTATATGCATATATTTGTTTGTATGTGTATGTAGCGTGTACGTGTATCTATCTGATCTCTTTGTCTCTCTCTATCTCTCTCTCTCTCTCTCTTTCTCTTTATATACTCTTTTACTCTTTTACTTGTTTCAGTCATTTGACTGCGGCCATGCTGGAGCACCACCTTTAGTCGAGCAAATCGACCCCAGGACTTATTCTTTGGATGCCTAGTACTTATTCTATCGGTCTCTTTTGCCGAACCGCTAGGTTACGGGGACGTAAACACACCAGCATCGGTTGTCAAACGATGTTGGGGGACAAACACAGACACACAAACATACACACACACACATATGTATATACATATATATACGACGGGCTTCTTTCAGTTTCCGTCTACCAAATCCACTCACAAGGCTTTGGTCGGCCCGGGGCTATAGTAGAAGACACTTGCCCAAGGTGCCACGCAGTGGGACTGAACCCGGAACCATGTGGTTGGTAAGCAAGCTACTTACCACACAGCCACTCCTACAGATATGCAGGGCAGGGAATCGTCAATTAGTAATAAAATTAATAATTAACAATTTTGCCGGGTAGCTCAGTATGAAAAAACCTTTTCGGTAAAAAACATTTATAATCATAAATATATAGGGATTGACAGTAACCTGCTTCTCCAACATACTGAGAATTCAGAAATAGCAGTCAAAGAACTACTGATTTCAAAACTACAAATTATTACTCCAGATTGATAGCGATATTTTTGATACACACATAACAAAAAACAGTAGAGAAGAGTAAAAAAACCACCTGCCTTTAGTTAATTTAGTACGATCGTTTCACAGTTAAGAGTAAAGAATACTCTATTCTGATCTTCAGCTAAATATTCTAATAAATTTGTTAATGTCTAAATAACTCACGTTAATTTTGACCATGTGAACATCAATACCACGTGAGGAAGACCGTAAGAAATTTATCGGCCAGTGAGTTCAAAATCCCTCGCCCTAATGAATTCAATTCAGTGTGCATCATAAATAGTCCCGCATAGAAAAGAGACCCGTACGAACTTCCTGTGGTTTAACTATTCACCTTAGAGGTATTATTAAAATATAGATATGCAGGGCAGGGAATCGTCAATTAGTAATAAAATTAATAATTAACAATTTTGCCGGGTAGCTCAGTATGAAAAAACCTTTTCGGTAAAAAACATTTATAATCATAAATATATAGGGATTGACAGTAACCTGCTTCTCCAACATACTGAGAATTCAGAAATAGCAGTCAAAGAACTACTGATTTCAAAACTACAAATTATTATTCCAGATTGATAGCGATATTTTTGATACACACAGAACAAAAACAGTAGAGAAGAGTAAAAAAAAACACCTGCCTTTAGTTAATTTAGTACGATCGTTTCACAGTTAAGAGTAAAGAATACTCTATTCTGATTTTCAGCTAAATATTCTAATAAATTTGTTAATGTCTAAATAACTCACATGATGTTCACATGGTCAAAATTAACGCGAGTTATTTAGACATTAACAAATTTATTAGAATATTTAGCTGAAGATCAGAATAGAGTATTCTTTACTCTTAACTGTGAAACGATCGTACAAAATTAACTAAAGGCAGGTGGTTTTTTTTACTCTTCTCTACTGTTTTTTGTTCTGTGTGTATCAAAAATATCGCTATCAATCTGGAGTAATAATTTGTAGTTTTGAAATCAGTAGTTCTTTGACTGCTATTTCTGAATTCTCAGTATGTTGGAGATGCAGGTTACTGTCAATCCCTATATATTTATGATTACATATATATATATATATATATATATATATATATATATATATGTATGTATGTATTATATATATATACATGGATATAATACTAAAGTTCAGCAGTAAAAGGAACCGTGTCTATACACAAAAATCCTCACACACAACGCTCACAAACACACACACACACATACACACACACACCCACACACATACACACACATTTGAATGCTTAGTCATTTATCATGAACGTCTTGCACGAACAGTGATGAAATATCTTGACACTAGGAAAATTTAAACTTGTAGTTTTTGGGATCACAGATTTTCTTTTGCCAAAAGACAGAAGCAAAATAGACCAAATAAATATTACAGTGAATCGAACTGGGAACCATAAAGCAGGTCACTGATTACAAAGCAATTTACAGCACACACGCGCTCACACAATTATACACACTGCTTTACGCGCATATGTACATATGTATATCCCAAAACACAACGATTATTGAAAAATGAATAGACATATATATATATATATTTATATATTTATATATCTATATATATATATATATATATATATATATATATATATATATATATATATACATATATATATATATATATATATATATATATATATATATATATATACATAAAGACATATGTTATATATTTATGTGTATAATACATACATACATATGTCATATATTTATATATATATATATATATATATATATATATATATATATATATATATATATACATATATACATATGTTATATACATACATATATGCATATGTTATATATATACACATATACATATGTTATATATATATACATATATACATACGTTATGTATATACATACGATATATATATATATATATATATATATATATATATATATATATATATATATATATATGTATACATATTCATGCATAGTCTTTTGATTATTTCAATAATCGTTGCGACGCTTCTCTCGTGCGTATCAGCAACACTCTATTCTTTCTCTGTCGTATATCGATCTCCATTTTGAATCTGTAATGACGAAACGTGACGATTGGGACATTGCCAACGATTAGTAAAACACAGCTCAGTCGCTAAATTTATGTTAATCCAATAATCTTTTCTATTAACTCCATTTGCTCGCATACTGTTTTTGAAGTAAAACATTGCAAATTCATATTGTTGTTGTTGTTTTAATTTTTTTCGTTGTTGCTGTTGTTGTTGTTTTTATTCTTTTTGTGTATACATTCTGTTTGCTTCAAAATGCCGCGGTGCATCTCTAAGTTGGTTGTTGTTTGATATGCTTTTGATTTCTATACTAATTTCATCCGTTGGTCTCTGGTATTCTTTTACACCAAAAGATCAATAAAGTTCTCGGTTAAAAACTGCTACTGGAAAATCTTGGGATCCATTAGCAAATATCAGCAAAGAAATGACCAGAAAAATAAGGATGTCTTTTAGCTTTGGCCTTTGACTGTCCTGCACTGTTCTTTTAACAATGATTGAAGTGAAATGAGAAACTCCCTACAGCATCCAAATAGCTTAATTATATTATCTCTGTGTCTCTCCCATTGTCTCCTTTCTTTAAAAGAAAAAGAAAATTCCACTAAGCAAGATGACAGTATGCTTGAAACCAATGACACAAAAACAGGCAGGGTTTTGTTAGAATCTTTAGAGTGTTCGAGTACATAGTGGACGGAATTCTTTCTGCTTTCTTGCATTTGAATTTCAAGTTTCTTTCATGTCATCTTCACCTTTTATCATTCCGGGCTTGGCAAAGCAAAGTACCAGTCGAGATCAGTAATTTGTCTATGAAAGGCGCATTAGATATCTTCTTCGGCTTTTTGTCTTTGAGTTCTGAGTGGAAATCCCGTCGTGCTTCCGTTGCATGGTAAAATTAGTCTGTGATCTGGTATAACACTAGTATCATGTTTTTTCAGGCACCCAACAGTGAGGTCAGCTCTATTGAATGGTTATAGGTCATTTCTCAAGATATCTTCTGTGCTTGCCATCAGTCCGGGAAAATTTGGTTTGGTCGTTGTCTTTCATGTTAAGCAAGCAATAAACTTACTGTTATAAATACGAATATAGTAGAAGACAAAATTGATTAATTTAATCCAAGTACATGATTATGTCGATCCCAGATTAAAAAGGAAAAATATTACATTGTGTGGTTTCAGATAAGCTAAGGCTGTCTGCGATAGATGAGATTACCACGGCTAATATATACTCCATGAAAATGTTGCTTTGCAGTGGCTGATAAAGCGCAAAGTACCAACAGCATCCACTAAGTGTCATTTCACTTTTGTTCTTAAATGTGTGTTAAAATAACTGAGCTTCTTGGACCTCCTTCGAGATGATAAATCTGTAGGATCAGAGTTAAGCTGGGAATAAACCACCACCAGAAGAATGATTATTTATAAAAGTATTGTATAATGGAGATTTAGATATATTTCAGCGACTATATATCAACAGAGTAAAATCATATAATTAAGATCAGGAATAAAGTATGTTAAAAATTATAGTGACATAAAAGATAATTGGAAATCAGAATTTATGGGGTTTATTCTATGCTAGACATAAAAGCATTCCCTGCTAAAGAAGAATAGCAAAGTAACAATGAATTATAAATTATGAAAATGCGATAACTAAGAAAACACATCCTCAAATAATATTAATTGGTGGAACAGATTGTATCCCAAGATGATATGATATATTTCAGTGGATATTTATCAGTAGATCAACTTATATAACTGAAAGAAAGGATAAGGCGGCAAGCTAGCAGAATCGCTAGCATAACGGATAGAATACTTTCAGAGTTCAAATTCCGCCGAAGGCAGCATGCCATTCATCGTTTCGGAAGAAATAAAATAAGTAACATTTGGGTCGATGTAATCGACTAACACACTTCCTCGAGATTTCAAGACTTGTGCTTATAATAGAAAGGATAAAATGTTGTAAACTTATAATCTTTTCTACTCTAGGCACAAGGCCCGAATTTTTTCTTGGTGGAGGGGGGCAGTTGATTAGATCGACCTCAATACGCAACTGGTACTTAATTTATCGACCCCCGAAAGGATGAAAGACAAAGTCGACCTCGGCAGAATTTGAACTCAGAACATAAAGACAGATGAAATACCGCTAAGCATTTCGCCCGGCGTGCTAACGTTTCTGCCAGCTCGTCGCCTTCAAAATGATGTAAAGTTATAATGATGGAAAATGTAATATCGCAATTGTTTTGGGTTCGATCCATATCAGGTCTCTTTCAACATAAACAAGACCCGTTCAAAACATTCGAGTAAATTATGGTAAATAGGAAGTACATAGAACCACATGTAAGGAACAGTTTATTCTCGGAGTGTAGGCTTAATCAACCATCGAGTTTAACAGAACAACCTAGCTCTTAAGTGCTGCATTATGAGTACTTGTATTAGATTATTGGTTTAGGATTATCTCCAGTGCCTCTCGCCCGGAGTGTCAGGATTCGTTAAAAAGGATATATGAAGCTAGGCATACTTGACTGAGTAAATGAACAAGGCATAAAAACGTTGAGAATAAACAAATGAAATATGAAACCGGAATTAGATTTTACAGATGAACCATGAAAGCGGGTGGATTATCGTGCAGACCTAAGAGTAATGGATTTGAGAAATCAGTGTGTAAAAGTGGATGAAATTAATACAGTTCATTTTGCCAGCCACTCCACTGAGTCAAAATTTTGGCCTCAATGACACTCCTTTGATATTTCCCGAATCGATGAAAAAAATACCAGTAATATACTACGTTGCATCAAAAGATATGTTAATGATTATAATCGATCGATGTTTTCATGTTGATAATACCAATACTAAATAGAAGAAAACGTTAGTGAGGATGGGTTGTCTCCCTTGAACCAGCGATTAATTGGAAGTAGGAATCTATTTCGTAAGGTCTCTTATGAGCCTAATCAGCGAACAGAGAACTCCAATTTTGCAGGAGGTAGCGCTTGAAATGGATACATTGTGCGAATATTTCTTTACGAATTTTATCTCACTGTCGCTTGATGAGAAAACGAAACAGAGAAAAAAAAAAGAACACAAGTGCTAAAACATTTCAAGGTGGTGCCCAAACATGGCTGCAGTCCAATGACTGAAACAAGTTTAATAGAAAAGATAAATGCTGTTAATTGTGAAACTAAAAGTGTGTGAAATAACGAAAAAAAAAAAAACAAACAAACTGCGTCCGCTGTCTATGCCTTGCGTCATTTAGTTACGAATCTTTCTATGCGTGATTATTAGCTTCAGTCGTAAATCTAAGACGCGAAACTCTACACTATACCAACATCTGGTCATAGTCTAAGATTACATATGAGCAGAAATTTGTGGAACTGAGCCAATTGCTGGTTTAGTCATTAATTCGCAAGAGGGCTGGCCAGTGAGTGAGAAGGAGATTATAATCGAGAATAAGGATGTGCGTTAAGTTTCCAAATTTTGATTGTGATAGAACCTGCTGCAAAAGTCTATAGTTCCAGGTCAGAACTAACAACGATTAATGCATAAGATATTGACTGTTGACGTAGAAATTCTTTGGAAAAATTGGAAGAAAATTGAGCTGAATAATTAGTAACCTTAATTGCAGAATTGGGCAGTGGTCGCCAGATATTAATAAGGCCAAACAGTTATAGCTAGATAGATAAATGGATGGACAGATATATATATATATATATATATATATATATATATATATATATATAGAGAGAGAGAGAGAGAGAGAGAGAGATAGAGATAGATAGAGAGATAGATAGATAGATAGATAGATAGATAGATGACAAATAGATAGATAGGTGGATGGATGAGTAGATAGACAGATAAAAATGAGACACGGCGGCTTGCTTACACTCTTTGTACCAAGTTGTATTTGAACCATCGACATGTAGTGTGCATCAGTTTTCTGTCCCGTGTGTGTTCCGAGCTTGGCTCCCTGCGATGAACTTACCTGTCCGTTCCCTGCCTTTTTCCATAAAATTAATCACCAATACCAAATATCATATTGGAAACCAGTCTAGTTGTACAACTGGGAATGAGATCCTTGGTTTCTTGTCCGTAGATGCATGTATTTGTCACTCTTATAGACAACAGTTTGATGTATTTTGTGCAATTATTACCATCGAAATTTTCATTTTATTCATTAGATTCATATGTCAAAAGTAAGCTGTTTATTTTTTATTACGCCTCGCGTATATTAAATTCATGTTCGTTTCTGTAATGCATCAGTACCTATCATTTATCGTCTTTTGGTTGAGAATTTTGTATAATATAGATGTGTTGTCTGGTAATGTTTACATACCTAGTATTTTGTGTTGTGTGATGTGCATTGCAATTGGTTTTTGCTGTAAATGGATAATAATCCAATGGAAGATATTTAGTTTTGTAAGGTTAGTATGAATAGTTAGTGCCAGGAAGACTATAACAAACTCGTTTGCAATCGAAAATATATTTGAAATGTTGTTAGTATTACTCTGCAGATAATATTTTCCAGTATTTGCAACACTTATGCATAGAGAAATAATATATTTCTAAATCTCTCAGAGAGATTTATGCAGTAGCAGCACGATAAAGATATAGTATGTTGTCACCTTAATGTGACAATCCCATAAAAGGGAATAACGCTACGGTTATTTAGCCCTAAGAAACACCGCTTTGTGTTGGACTTGACACATTTCCTGTGCTTGTCTCCACTCTGAGAACATAAGGACACAGGAAATATGTCAAGTCCAACAGGAAACAGTCTTTCCTAGGGCTAAATAAAAGTAGCATTCTTCCCTTTTATGGGACTGTCACATTAAGTTGACAACATACTATCACGTTTTCTTATGCGTACCTCATACAAAATATAACATCTTCATACGGCTTTGGATGTGCATCAAGAGTACGCAGTTTCAATTTTAATACTATCTCTATAATATTTCTCATGGATATACAACATATGTACATTCATTTCAAAGAGCCAGACTTGTCACATTCTGTGTCATGCTGAATCTCACTAAGAAATACGCTAAAAGTACGTGTGTTTGTGGAGTACTCAGCCACTTGCACGTTAACTTCACTTGCAGACTGCACCAGTTTCATATATACACGGAGTACCAGTTTCACATATGTGTTGTGTGTGTGTGTGTGTGTGTGTGTGTGTGTGTGTGTGTGTGTGTGTATGTGTAGTTAAAATGTGCAGAAAACAAAAGATGAAGACAGGCGAAGGAACAAAATGCAGGGATATTAGTTTAACGCTCGAGAAGTGTCAACATGTCTTTGATGTTTCGAGCCTACGCTCTTCGATAGAATGTATTGAAAGGAAAAAAAAAATCTCAAAAATAAAACGGACAGAGAGAACAAATGTGTAGGGGTTCAACGTATGTTTATATATATATATATATATATCATTACTAATTTGTTCGTGGGTTCATGTGATTGTGGTTGTTGTGGAGAAGAAAGATATGTAATTTAGAAGCCTTATAATATATACTTAGCTTTAATTTTTTCACTTGGTAAATTGTATTTTGCATTTCTCTCAGAGGATTTCGATAGCACATTACTCTCTTCTATAATTAGTATTGAAAGTGTTTATAAGCCATTCAAAACAAACAAAAACCGTTAGATTCACTTCAAGATTTAAACTTAATTTGTGTTAAAATATTTTCGTCACTTTGAAACTGCGATTTGTTCACTGACATTATTTCGTGGTCAGTGAACAGGTCGCGGTCTCAAAGCGAGGAAAATATTTTGACACAAATTAAATTTAAATGTTGAAATGAATCTAACGGTTATTGTGTGTTTTTAAAAGGCGCATAAACACCATCCACGCTGCAATTGTTTTTGTTTTAACACATCATCTCAGATCAAGTCACTTGCTATGCAAGTACATCTCCAAGATATAATTAGTATATTTCTCATTTACATTTCATGTTTGGTTTATGTATTTGTGTACTTCTAATAGTCATGATATTCGACCATTTTGTTGTATTGTATATTTTCTTCACAATTCTTTATGTTTTGGTGTATTGTTTGAACTACCGTTGTTGACTGAGGTCTGTTTTATTTTGCAGATCTCTTTATCTTTTCCTTATTTACATTATTTACATTTGACGGATATTTGTACTCATCTTGGTAGTTGCTAACACAACGTTTCGGCTGATATACTCTCCAGTCTTTATCAGATGCCTCGGAGAAATTTCGAATCTGATGACGGCTGGAGGGTATATCAGCCGAAACGTTGTGTTAACAACAAACAGGATGAGGACAAATATACGTGAAATGTAAATAATGTAAATAATCTACATATTTCCTCATCTCTTAAATATAGAACTGTACTCTTTATCCGTTACTTTATTTGTGGTTGATAGTGTAAATGCCCTTCTCGGCCTTCATATCTCTCTGGTCATTCATTATTTCCATGCAAATATATAGGTTTATTTGTGAGTGGGGTTTAAATGGACGCCTTGCCTCTCTTGATTTCTGTGTGAATGTTTATGTCTCGATTTAGAATTATTGAGCCGTCGTGGCGTTTACTGTTATTATAAAGGGCGCTGAATTAAAAAGAAAAGTCTTCTAAGTCTTCTTTAATTCCTCACCGTTTTCCGGTGCATCCTTTAGAGTGCGTGTGCCGTATACACATAAATATCTCATATGCATAGCTTTTTAAAGTCTTAGTACACTTTTGCTCTCTCTAATGAATGTGAATGTGAGTCTTTTGGGAGAATTCATAGCTACTTAATGTTATTGATTAATATATTTCTATGCGAACACCGAAAATATTTTTTCTGTTGTAAGGTGCACATACGATTTCTTCAGTGCGTTGTGCGTTGCTGTGGGTAGGTGAAGTCATGCTCGTTTGTATGCACTGGTACATATAGTGCATATTGTCTGTGCCAATTGAATTTTGGAAAATAGACCTATTACGGCAAAGTCGGTGATGTTGACGATTTCTCCGTTTTCTTCTTTGATCTCTAGAAACTATTCGGATGATAAAATAATTTATATCTCCCGTGTGTATCGTTTAATAATAACATTGCTTAATTGCTTAGCGATCTTGCGTCTAAGTGTATTTATTTAATTGTGATTCAACGGATGTTTATTTATTTATTATTGATTTATCTTTTTTTTTTTGCGGTGTTTAGTAAATAATCACCGGAGAAAAATTGCTCTTTATCCAAATACAAACAAAAACCTCTACATTTGCGTTTATCTCTGAAATTAGTTCATCCAGATTAACTTTCATAGAATAGTATTGCGTTTATAAATTATTATAAATTAGTATATGCAGTTCAGTAACATGAATAACTTTTGTAATATGTACGGCATATATCATGACTGTGAATGTTTAAATGTACACATTTTGAGAGTTGTTAAGTACCTACTTAGAAAAGCATTTTAATTTTCATTCAACTTATTAGATAAGGTGATTTGCATTGAAAGTATTAGATAAGGTAATTCATAGAGGGATAAGACTTCACCAACACCAGATTCTGAGACAATTAATGAGTCAAGCTATAGAACAATACACTAGCAGAAGAAGAAGTAAGACAGGCACTTTGTCGATTACGAAGTCGAGTGTTTCAGTTGATCCGATCAAATGAAACAGCCTGTTCGTTAGATTAACGAGCAAGTCAGTGACTGAGTGACCCACATATAATTTTTAACAGACTGTGACAAGGCCGGTCCTTTAAATTGCAGGTGCAACACATTTTTGCCAGCGGACTGGACTGGAGCAATGTCAAAACAAATGTCTTGCTCGGGGGGTGGGCGGCAGAACGCACTGCCGGGAATCGAATTCACGACCGTGAACTGAATACACTAACCACTAAACCACTTACCTTCGCAGCAGAAGAATTAGGATCAAATCAATGTAACAGATAGACTAAGTCGGTGTGCTGGCAGAATAGTTAAGTCGCCGTGCGAAATGCTTGAGTTCAAATTCCACCGAGGTCGATTTTGCCTTTCATCTTTTCGGAGATCGATAAATTAAGTACCATTTCCCTATGGTGATCGATCTAATCAACTGGCCCCCCCTTCCTCCAAAATTTCGGGCCTTGTGCCTAGAGCTGAAAAGAATATTCATTTGTAAATAAGGCGGTGAGCTGCCAGAAACCTTATCACTCGGGGCGAAAAGCTTAGCGGTGTTTCGTCTGTCTTTGTGTTCTGAGGTCAAATTCTGCTGAGGTCGACTTTGCCTTTCATCCTTTCAGGCTCGACAAATTAGGTACTAGTTGCGTACTTGGGTCGATCTAATCGACTGGTCTCACTCCCCCAAAATTTCGAGCCTTGTGCCTTAACACATCAAGAAAACAAGAATTACACAATTTACCAGAGGAATTAAAATACGTGTTGATTATGAAACAGATGAACACCATAACAAAATCACTGAAATATTGAACACACCATTACTTCAAATCACCAATAAATTCTAATCTCTCACACGTGTTTTCGGTCCACCAATGCTGATGGTGGTATAATTCTGTTTATATAGCATCTCTTATCTTTTATTATACATCTTCAACTTAAGGCGGTGGGCTAGCAGAATCGTTTGCGCGTCGTTACGTTCTGAGTTCAAATTCCGCCGAGGTCGACTTTGCCTTTCATTATTTTGGGGTCGATTAAATAAGTACCAGTTACGCACTGGGGTCGTTGTAATCGACTTAATCCCTTTTCCTTGTTTGTCCGCTCTATGTGGGCAATAAAGAAATAATTATATATTTTTAACTTAAGGCGGCGCGCTGGAAGAATCGTTAGTACGCCGGGCGAAATGCTTAGCGGCGTCTCGCTCGGCGAAACGTTCTGAGTTCAAATACCGCCGAGGTCGACTTTGTCTTTCATCCTTTCGAGGGTCGATAAAATAAGTACCAGTTAAACTTTTGGTTTGATGAAATCGAATTAATCACTTCCCCAAAATTTGAGGCCTTGTGCTTCCATTAGAAAGGATTATATTTCTTTGACTTGTTTCAGTCATTGGACAGCGACTATGCTGGGGTCTGATCGAGACAAATCAACTTATGTACTTACGTTTTTATGCATACATATATGTATATGCGTACATACGTACATACATCGACATGCATCTTTGTTTGTGTTTGCATCTATTTGTATATGTGTGTGCGTGTGTGTAGGTGATATGCACTATAATTGATTTTTTAGTAAACAATTCCCGATAGAATAACTATATTAGCACACCTCATCCATTCAGCATTCGCTGAAATACCTTGGTTTATATTCTAATGCAATAATCCCCACAGATAAATCTATGTGAGTATTCATCAACGACATGAAACAGGCAAAAAACACTAGCTGCCACCTAAGAAATATGAAAACGTGTTCCAAACTGAATATTTAATATATTTCATTCAGAATAGCATTTTATGCTTGAGTAAATGCTAACTTTAATTTTAAATTAGAAGGTGGCCAATTTTATATAATAAAATATAATATGATATGATATAAATATAATAAGATACGTGCATATATCCATGAACACACACACACACACACACAGAAATACATACACACACACATATATGTATACATGGATACATATAGATACACATATATATAGATAGATATACATATAAATAAACCATACATATACACGGACACAGATACACACGCACATATAGTTTAATGTTCCGGTATAGATAGGATCAACAAAAAGCGTACTCTATCCAGACCGGAGAGAGATAAACAAGATTTAATATAGCTAATTTAAAGAAAAGAGCTACCAATAGTAACTTGTTTAAAATTGTGTGCATATGTGTATATATAAATATATATATATATATATATGTGTGTGTGGGGTGGGGTGGGGTGGGGGTGGGGGTGGGGGTCTATATGTATATATGTATATGCATATATATGTATACGTATATGTATGTATGTATATATATATATATATATATATATATATATATATGTGTGTGTGTGTGTGTACGGCAATAAGAAAATGGTGGGGATCAAGTGGTGGTATTCATCAACTTTCAGGCATTATATTATGTCTATTTATTTATTAAAAAAAAACAATTATAACAATATATATATACATTTATAACATATTATTCTTTACATATATAAAGGTACCAGTACTTATTAAAATATATAACGTAGAACAAAGAAAGTACTAGTACCTCATTTTTAACTGCACAACCAACGTCAGTACTTGATTGGTAATCAGATAGATGGTGATAATGGCGATGGTGATGATGATGGTAACGAGGTACTACTACTACTACTACTACTACTACTACTTATAATAATAATAATAATAATAATAATAATATTAATAATAATAATGATAATCATATCAATAACGACAAGAACAACACGACCAACAACTTATTAATGCTTCAAAACAGATTCCTGACGTTATAATCCTTTCTACTAAGGCACAAGGCCCGAAATATTTTGGATGGGGCCAGTCAATTAGATCTACCCTAGTACGCAACTGGAAGGGCAAAGTCTACCTCGGTGGAATTTGAATTCAAAACGTAAAGACAGACGAAATACCGCTAAGCATTTCGCCCGGCGTGCTAACGTGTCTGCCAGCTCACCGCCTTATTCCTGTTATTTTAATGCCCCCGAAACAATAGTCAGTATTAAACTACGCCAAAGAAATATATATACAATACAGACATCTACAGGTATATACATGCGCACATATATAAAAGTGTGCATACAGATATACACGCACCATATATGAATATATGCATGTATCACACACGCACACACTCAAACACAGATGTATATATGAATATAGGTGTGGATTAGTCATAAGAAGCTTGTTTCCCAAACACATAGCCACGGTTTCAGTCCCGCTGCGTGGTGCATTGGGAAGTATCTTGCACAATAGCCTCTGCCCGAACAAAACCCTGTGAGTGGATTTGGTAGACGGAAACTGAAAGAAGTCCGTCATAAATATATATATACATATATTTATTTGTATGTGTGTGTTTATGCATGTGTGTGTATGTGTGTGTGTGCACATGTGTGTATGCGTGTGTTTGTGTCACAATTTGAACGCCGTCACCACCATCGTTTGACAACCGGTGTTGGTGTGTTTACATCCCAGTAATTTAGTGGTTCGGCACATGTAACCGATAGTATAATTATCGGCTTAAAAGAAAAAAACAAAAAAAACAGAACTTGGGTCGATTCATTGGACTAAAAATTCTTCATGGGGATGCCACAGCATGGCCACAGTTTAATGACTGAGACAAGTTTAAAAGTATATATATATATATATATATACAAACGTGCCTGTATTGTTCTTATGATGTATAATCTTTGCTTGCCTTCTAGCAGATTAAAATTATCCTCTTAGTTTGGTTTAATAACTGCATATTAACATTTCTGTACTAAATTAAACAGGCAAGCTTACATATACACATGCACACTTCTAAACACACACACATAGACACACACACACACACATACATATTAAAAGTTCAGCATTAATTTTAACATTGAAAGCAAGTAAATCCTTTTATTACAAGAACGTAAATGAAGACAACAATTGAAGAAACTAGAATCAAAATGCATTTAATCACGGCATTGTCTTTCATAATCTTGTTTATGCCGTTATATTTTAGTTTCCAACTTCAAAATATGAGTCCACACAAGAACACATCTTACCGCGTAATAATGCTATGGTTTGTCTTGGATTGTTTAGGATTTTTTAAAGGCAAGTTTCTGATATATCCTTATTTAATGCTGGACAAAATACGCTTCCATTTATCCCTTTCACTGTACACTTCTTCACTTCTTCGCCGTGGTCTTCGTAATCTTTTGACTGTAATGTCTTGGATGTCTTCCAATTGGGTCTACTTCGATCATTTGGATATCCTGTGCCAGCTACGTAGGTCAAGTGTCATTCTTCTATTCTGTTGCTAGTTTCAGACTTTCGCATGTCCATGCGGGCGTTTCACCTTCAAAGATTTTTCTTCATACACACACATACATGCACACACATATATAGTATCGCCTATAATATATATATATATTTGTATATATATATATATATATATATATATATATATATATATATATACATATATATATATATATATATATATATATATGTATATATATATGTGTGTATATATATATATATATATATATATATATATATATATATATGTATATATATATATAATGTTTATAATGTACTGTTCAACAAAGATCAACAAAAAAAGTGCTCCATCTGGTGAGAGATAAACATTATTTATTTAAAGAGCACAAAACATAGCTTTAAGTGCTACTATTACTTTCATATCTTCAGAAATATCTCAAACGTATTCATCAAGCACAAACCGCTTATAACGAACTGAAAAAAAATTGAATAAAAGAAGAAACACAAAAAAGCTAAGAAGGCAGCATATAGAAAACGCGGAATGTTAAAAAACGGAAAACGAAAAGGTAAACACTAAAATGTAAAAATTAAAAAAGGTAAAAGATTTTTCCTCCTTACCTTAAATTATAAGGCTGGAAAGATATCAGATTAATCTGGTAGAGGCGTAATTTTCCAGTTCTTCAAAACATGTGTGTGTCTGCGTGTATGCATGTATAAATGTGCATGTGTGTCTGTGCTTGTGTGTTTATATGGGTTTGTGTGTGCTTGTTTATGCTTTTGACACTAGGCTTTGTTCATATTGGCGCAGCAGTGGCTGTGTGGTAAGTAGCTTGCTTAAGAGCCATATGGTTCTGGGTTCAGTCCCACTGCGTGGCACGCTGGGCAAGTGTCTTCTACTATAGCCTCGGGCCGACCAAAGCCTTGTGAGTGGATTTGGTAGACGGAAACTGAAACTAGCCTGTCGTATGTATGTATGTGTGTGTTTGTCCCCCCCCCCCACATCGCTTGACAACCGATGCTTGTGTGTATACGTCCCCGTAACATAGCGGTTCTGCAAAAGTGAGCGATAGAATAAGTACTAGTCTTTCAAAGAATAAGTCCTGGGGTCAATTTGCTCTACTAAAGGCGGTGCTGCAGCATAGTTGCACTCAAATTACGGAAACAAGTAAAAGAATCAAAGAATAGGAAAACTAAAAAATTATGAATACTAAGAGCAAAATTGCACCTTCAGATGTAAATAAAGATTTCCTGAAGTGTCTATGAGCCTAATGATAAATTTGTGGTTAAACAAGTTATGTTTTACAATAATAATAATTCTTCCTACTAAAAGCACAAGGTTTGAAATTTGTTGGGTTGGGGTGGACTACTCGAATACACCGACCCCAGTGCACAATTGGTACTTAATTCACTGACCCCGAAAGTTTGAAAGGCAAAGTCAATCATGGCAGCATCTGAACTCTGAATGTAAAGAATGTAATAGTAATAATAATCGTTTCTACTATAGGCACAATGACTCAACTGGTACCTAATTTATCGACCCCCGAAAGAATAAAAAGCAGAGTTGACCTCGGCGGAATTTGAACTTAGAACGTAGCGACGGGCGAAATACTGCTAAGCATTACGTCCAGCGTGCTAACGATTCTGCCAGCTCGCCGCCTTAGTAGTAGTAGTAGTAGTAGTTGTAGTAGTAGTAGTAGTAGTAGTAGTGGTAGTAGTAGTAGTAGTAGTAGCAGTAGTAGTAGTAGTAGTAGTAGTAAATGCCCTGAAGCAGTACCGGGCACTGGTTCTCATGGTTTCTGATGTTAACTGATTTGAAGCTTTAATATGTACATTGCTTTGTGTAAAAGTTTTGCTACAGAAGATATTCTGCTGAATACCAGAGATTTGCTTGTCAGACACTTGGCCTTAAACAATTAAGCACGTACCTTAGTGGCTGTTGTTATGTGCAACTCTAATCACGAGCAGGAGTAGTGGGGAAGTGTCATGACCATATGTTCATAGGGACCCTTTGGAGTTTGATTAACAACAACAACAACAAAAATAAAATAGAAGATTGAAACCGACCCTTATTCATAAAGCATTTGAGCGGGAAGGGCTTCTTGATCTTAAGAAAATTCTAAATGGGCCCACCTAAAAGGTCAAGTGCTGTTTATCATGATATGAAGTCGCCATGTCGCGCACATATGGTGTCGATGCATATGCCTGATGTACTTTCATGAGGGTATACTGTGCTTCGTCACTTTGATAGCGAGTGTAATAATAATAATAATAATAATAATAATAATAATAATAATAATAATAATAATAATAATAATAATAATAGTAATAATAATAATAATAATAATAATAATAATAATAATAATAATAATAATAATAATAATGATGATGACGATGATGATAATAATAACAATAATAACTTTAACTGAATTGCTAAATAGAACTGGATGCGGTTACAAATGCTACGGAAAAACAGTCAGCCACCTTCTATATATGGATGACCTAAAATTATATGCAAAAAACGACAAAGAGCTAGAAGCACTACTACAAACAGTACACGGCTTTACCAAGAAAATAGATATGAAATTCGGATTAGAAAAATGTGCCAAAGCAACCCTGAAAAGAGGAAAATTAGTTAAAAGTAGCAATATAACACTAGATAAAGCCAATGAAATAAGAGAACTAGACGAAAGCCAAACATATAAGTATTTAGGAGTCAATGAACTAGATAGGATACAACATACACAAATGAAAGAAAAAATAAAGAAGGAGTACTATAGACGAGTTAGATCAATACTAAAAACAGAGCTCAATGCTAAAAACAAGATAATGGGTATCAACACTTTAGCTATCCCAGTTATAAGCTACAGCTACAACATCCTTAACTGGACACTAAACGAACTATGTAAAATAGACAGGAAAACAAGAAAAATAATGACAGGATATAGGATGCACCACCCAAAATCTGACATAGAAAGGCTATATATACAACGCACAGAAGGTGGCAGGGCTCTTATACAGCTAGAAAACTATTATAAAATAACCACCATAGGACTGCAAAAATACCTACTCCAGAAGCAAGGGAAACTAATAGAAATAGCCACAAAACACGAGCAAAACAAAAAACTGTTTTCAGTATTTAAGGAAGCTGACAAATACAAACAAGAAATCAATCTACCTAACAAATACGAAGAAGAAGAAGAAGAAGAAGAAGAAGAAGAAGAAGAAGAAGAAGAAGAAGAAGAAGAAGAAGAAGAAGAAGAAGAAGAAGAAGAAGAAGAAGAAGAAGAAGAAGAAGAAGAAGAAGAAGAAGAAGAAGAAACAACAAAAGCTATAAAACAAATGAAATCCAAACTAAAACTAGAACAGCAACGGACCATGATAAAACGATGGCAAGAAAAGCCCCTACATGGTAAATACTGGGCTAAACTAAATGCGAAAGAAATAGACAAAGGAAATCCCAGCAATGGCTGAGAAGCTCAGGACTCAAAGCAGAGACTGAAGGATTTTTAATTGCTGCACAAGACCAGAGCCTCCCCACCAGAAATTACCAAAAACACATAATGAAAAGAAATATAACAAGTAACTGTAGAATATGTGGAGATAGACAAGAAACAATAAATCGTATTATCTCTGGCTGCCCAGTCCTGGCTAAGAAGGAATATATTCATAGATACGACAGAGCTGGGACCTATATACACTGGAAGCTATGCCAACACTATGGAATAACAACAGAAAAAAGATGGTATAAACACACGCCAGAAAAGGTCACAGAAAACGAGAAAGCAACCATACTCTGGGATATGCCAATACACACAGATAGAGAAATTAAGGCAAATAGACCAGATATAGTTGTCAAAGATCATGAAGAAAAAAAATGCTTTCTAATTGATGTATCAATACCAGCAGATGACAACGTTTCTCTAAAAGAAATGAAAAAACTTTCAAAATACAAAGACCTGGAAATAGAGATAACTCGAATGTGGAATCTAAAAACAGAAACAATTCCTATCATAGTAGGTGCCTTAGGTATAATAAAAAAATATTCAGACAAATACATAACAAAAATAGCAGGACTTACAAATATATATAACATACAGAAAATTGCACTACTGGGTACTGCACACATCCTACGCAAAACACTTTCAATACAGTAAACATAAGAGCACCACAGCAAACCACAGCACATACCCAAGGCGCACAGAGCTGCGCTCGGTAGTGAAGTGAAAGCACATTATAAAAATAAAACTACTGAACAATAATAATAATAATAATAGAGTAGATCTATACTCAGGTGACACACTCTTAAGAAAAATTAATAGCAAAGAGGAATTTTCCAGGGGCTCTTGTTGTCCCCTTTAATATTTGTCTTATGTTTGATCCCCCTCAGTTTACTATTAAGGAAGGCAAAGACAGGGTATCAGTTCAGAAATAGTAATAGAAAAAAATGACCATTTGCTCTACATGGATTATCTAAAGCTCTTTAGTAAGAATGAAAAAATAGGTAGATTCCTTAATACAGATAGTAAGATTATTAAACAAAGATATAGGCATGGAATTTGGCATAGATAAGTGTGAAATATTAGCCATGAGAATAGGATAAGCAGTGAACAGCGAAGGCATCCCATTACCAGATGGCCAGACATTATAATCATTGAGGGAGGAGAGCGTTATAAGTATCTAGGAGTATTAGAATCTGACAGAGTATTAACTATAGAAATGAAAACGAAAATTGAAAAGTACATCAGAAGGGTAAGGAAGCCAATGAATTCAAAGCTATATGGTCCGAATTTAGTGAAGGCCGTAAATATTTGGGCGGTATCATTACTTAGATACTCAGCGGATTTTGTAGATTGGACGAAAATTGAATTAGCAAAGCTAGACAGTAGACTAGGAAGTAATTCAATAGGAATGGAGGACTCCACCAAGAGGCAGTAGTGGAAAGATTGTACCTACCTAGAAAGGAAGTAATAGCAGTATTGAGATATGTTTATGGTTGCAGAAAAGAAAGCTGAAAAGAGAGACAGAAAGTTTTGGTAGTAGCTGCATAAGATCGAGCGTTAAGGACTAATTTGATAAAATTCAAGACACAAAAACGAAGTAGATACCCAATGTTATGCAAATCAAAAGAGGAAAGCGTTAGTGAATGTAGCATGCTGGAAGAGAAAGAATACAAGAAAAGACATAATAACCCAAGGAAAGTATCCACTGGCAGTTATGTAAAAAGCTAAGATTTGAACATACTAATAAATGGTATGAGCAGGAACCTAGTACAGCACTAGATTGTAAGAAATGCAAGATGTTTAACATCTTTAACATTCATACTGACAGAATAATACAAGCTGGAAGACCTGATTTAGTAGTAATAGATAAAGAGAATAGAAAGTGCTAGATAATTGACTTTACAGTCGTAAATGATGAAAAAATCAATATGAGAGGTATAGAAAAATAGTACCAGCACCTAGCTATTGAATTACAGAGACTCTGGAAAGTGTAGGTAAAATGTATCCCAGTAGTTAAACGTGCAATGGAAACTATCCCGAAAGACCTGAACAGATGGATAGAGGAACTAGGCATAAAGCCCAGTTTAGTACAGCTGCAGAAAACAGTGTTATTAGGAACAGCTAGGATACTTATGAGGGTTCTTGGCATCTAAGATTACTTGTTGTAGTCCGATGTTAGGATTATTTCTTTTGCAAATGTCGAATCTGTTGTGTGCATATGAATAATAATAATAATAATAATAACAATAATAATAATAATAATAATAATAATAATAATAATAATAATAATCATGATAATAATCATAAGATGATGAAGGAGAACAACAAAAACAACAGGCA
>NC_142939.1:43376295-43383795 GCF_046866305.1 Octopus bimaculoides
AAGCTCGGATGGACCTAGTGCAGGCTCAACGGCTATCTAGCAATAGCACGGGTACGCAGAATTTCTGGGATGGTGTCATGCGTGCTGAAAGACCACTGGGAGTGAGGCGCCCCTCAGCTTTTGTTGAAGCATGTCACTAAGAGAAGGTCACTCTGATATAAAACCAAATATGCAGGGAATGGCATTGGACATTTTAGGGATCCTTGGCTTGTGCTAGATATCACGGCGCTCCCACATCCCTGAGACTGCAACTCATATTTGCACCAGACATCTTCCTCCGGCTTGTCTCTGGATAATGTCAATAAAGTGGAGAGGGTCTATGAGGTGTTGTGCAAGTCTCATTGGACCTAAAACTCAGCACAGGTATTGCCGACCTCTGCTCGATATGTGCGTTTTTTTTTTCCCTATATAGAGTTATCTTATTTTTAGTATCTATTCATCTTATTTTTAGTATATATTTTCTTCATTTTTAGTATATATATATATATATATGTATATTTTTATTCGGAAGTCCTGCGGCAATGGGAAGGTGGTGAAGCATGCAGACCTGACAGGTTTGAAGCATGTAGTTAGTGACCTGAACGTAGGCGGCCCATGCTAGATATAAAGTCGTCTTCTTGTCACCCAAGACATGGGTGTCAGAGCAGCTCCAATTGGAGAAAGCACTGCTCACCCCGAGACCGGGGAGGTTCTAGAAAAGGTGAACCAAAAATTGCCTGTCTTTCCATTTCTGGTCAGTTTAGCGCAACTGAAGGATGTCCACCCTGCGCTCGATAAACAAAGAGTCTGTTATTTTAAAAAATCTGGACGGAGCTTAAGCATTTCATGCTGGAATGTGCGCAGTCTGTTGGACAACAAGAGTGATTCTAGGCCTGAAAGACGCACTGCACTTGTTGCTCGTGAGCTGAACCGTTATAAAATTGATATAGCTGCACTCTCAGAGACTCGTATAGAAGGTGATGGTCAGCTTGAGGAAGTAAGAGGTGGATACACCTTTTTTGGGTAAAGAAAGCAGAAGGAGCGCAGAGAGGGTGGTGTTGATTTTGCAGTCCGATCTGATATCCTTAAGAAGTTGGAAGAGCTCCCTGTTCCTATAAATGAACGTATAATGATGCTACGGTTGAACTTGTAGGTAAGCGGTTTGCTACACCAATAAGTGCCGATGCACCTACTTTGTCTAGCTGCGATGAAGATAAAACAATCTTTTATACCCAGCTGAGAGCCATACTTAGAAAAATCCCCAATTCTGATAAAGTCATTCTACTGGGGGATTTTAATGCCAGATTCGGAACAGACTGGCAAACATGGAACTCTCTAGGAAGTTTTAGAGTAGGGAAAATGAATAGCAATGGTTTCAAGCTACTGGAGCTTTGCGAAGAACATGGACTTTACATCGCAAGCACTCATTTTATGCACAAAGGTGATCACACAACAACATGGATGCATCCAAGGTCCAAAGTTTGGCACTTGCTGGATTATGTCATCATCCGCAAGTGTGACATTTATGACATGTGTAATGTCAAGTCCTTTCATGGATCAGAGTGCTGGACAGACCACAGTTCGGTGCGAGCAAAGTTCCGAATGGTAATTAGAGTTAAAGAGAGAAGAGGAGCAGTCAGCATTCCTCGCCGTCTAAATGTCCACAAGATATATCATGTTGTAGTTAAGAAAGAAATTCAGACTCGCTTGTTCAGCATTGAAACTGCTGCAGCATGGGAGGATTTTCGAGACCGGGTTCTACAATGTGCAGCCGAATCCCTGGGATATGTTACTGCCAGATACATAGACTGGTTTGATGAGAATGATGCTGAAGTTCAGCGACTATTGGTGGTAAAGCGCCATGCTCACAGTGTATTGATACACAGAGAACTGTCTACTGTGCAGCGAAGTCTAGCACTTGCCCACTATAACAGTGTAAAATCACTACTGCAGCGATCTCTCAGGAAGATGCAGAACACTTGGTGGGAGGATCTTGCTCGTGATGTTCAGGCTGCTTCTGATGCAAATGACAGCAAGAAGCTTTATTATCTTATGAAGCGAGCTTATAGACCTAAGAGCTCCACATCAGCTCCATTGCTTTCCAAGGAATCTTCCACCGTCTACTAAATCAACAGAAATCACAGGTCGCTGGATCGAACATTTCTCTGAACTCATAAACCACGAGTCAGTTGTGGATGAAACAGTGATTGATGCTATACATCAATGGCCTATCATTGGCTCCTTAGACTCCTCACCCTCAATACATGAAGTAATGACATCAATAAGTAAACTGAATCTAGGTAGGGCACCTGGAAAGGATGGAATCTGTGCTGAGGTCTTGCGATTTGGTGGTAATTACATCACACAGTCCCTTCATGAACTTATTAGTGCAGTCTGGAGGGATGGTGCAATTCCTAAGGACTGGAAGAATGCAATTATTCTTCCTCCATATAAAGAAAAAGGAGCCAGAACAATGTGTGGTAACTACAGAGGTATTGCTCTACTATCAGCTGCTGACAAGATTCGGGCAAATATTCTTCTTACCCGTCTGAATGTGTGTCTCGTAAATGATGTCATATCTGAATCTCAATGTGGCTTCCGATCTCGTAGAGGGACAATGGATATGATTTTCTCAGCAAGACAGATGCAGGAGAAGTGCTATGAGTAGAATATGGATCTTGTCCGAGTATTCATTGATTTAACAAAGGCCTTTGATACTGTAAATAAGGCCATTCTATGGAAAATACTTGGCAAACTTGCATGTCTGGATCACTTTGTATCTATAATTAAATCATTTCATGATGGGATGGAGGCTTGGGTCAATATTGGTGGTGGCATGGCGGGACCCAATCCTGTAGAGAATGGTGTCAAGCAGGGTGACATCCTTACCCCAACTCTCTTTTCTTTGTACTTTGCTGCTGCTGCTTTTACTCATGCTTTTGCTGAGGTTAGCTCTCTGGGAATATATGTCAGATTTCGATCTTCCGGCCGCCTCTTTAATCTTCGCCGATTTGCTGCCAATTCAAAGGTTCTCCAGTCTATTATTCGTGACCTCCTTCAAGCAGATGACTGTGACTTAGTCAGTCATACTGTGGATGACATACAAATACTCATAAATTGCATTTCTGCTTCTTGCAAGGCATTTGGACTTGGAATTAGCCTGGACAAGTCTGTTGTAATGTTCCAAACTGCACCAGGAAATCCATATGTGAAACCAGCTATTTTGGTTGAAGGAAAAATTCTGAAGGTAGCAGACAAGTTTGTCTACCTGGGCAGCACACTCAGCCGTCCTTGCTCCCTGGAGGGGGAAATATCTTTCATGTTGCAGAGAGCAACTAATTCCTTCCGGTCTCTTCAGTCACTTGTCTGGTCTCAGCATGGCATAGCAAAGAAAACAAAAGTTGCTGTATACCGTGCATGTGTACTGACATCGCTCCTCTACACATGTGAGACATGGACTCTGTACAAACGTCAGGTAAGGGTCCATGAACGCTTTCATCAGAGATGTCTGAGACACATTCTCAATGTTGGCTGGACCTCAAAAATTCCAGACACACAGGTCCTGAGGACAGCTGATATCTTGAGTATTGAGGAAATGGTGCACACGCAACGGTTACGTTGGACTGGACACCTTATTAGAATGAAGGATAGTAGGATTGCTAAGCAGATGCTATATGGAGAACTTGTGAATGGAAGGAGACTCCGGCAGAAACCAAGGCTGCGATTTAAGGACTGTGTCAAGTCCTCATTAATGGCCTGTGATATGCAGGACACTGACTGGGAGAACAATGCCTGTTATCGCCACAGAGGAAAGATGCAGGTTAAGGAGGTGATCGACACTTTTGAGAGAGCATGAAGAACTTAAGCGAACTGCGCGAAAGCGAACTGCGCGAAAGCGAACTGCGCGAAAGCGAACTGCGCGAAAGCGCACGGCTCGTATAGTAAATGGGGAAAGCTTGGTCTGCAATGTTTGCAGTCGTGTATGCTTGTGAAGAGCAGGGCTCATTAGCCACCAATGCAAATGCAAAATATAAGTTAGTCCTAGAGCACACAATGTTCCTGAAGGTCGGCAATGGTCTTCCTCGGTCACGAGTGGACGGCAATCATCATGTATGTATGTGTACATTATGCATATATGTGCATATGGATGTCATATGATTGTCATGCTTGTACCCTCATAGATGGGTAGACGTGTTGTGTATATTGGGCTTCGTATATTTGTACCCAAGTGTCACTTTGATGGCTTGCGTTGCTCTTTCACTCAATAATAATAATAATAATAATAATAATAATAATAATAATAATAATAATAATAATAATAATAATAACACCGGGGAAGTTTAACATGTGAGTACGATAAATCACTGCTCCGAAACTTATCCAAAAACATCGGAAATAAAGACATCGCATGGAGCCCAAATATAGCTGACAAAGGGTTGGACTATATCCGAGTAAGTAATACTCATTGAAATTTATCTCTATTTTTACAAATATAATGATGTATTTTAACTTGATACCTCCACTACCCGCACAGCGATCGTAAACACACGTGTTACATCAAAATCAGACCATCTTCGAACCCCAAAACACCATGTACAAAATAATTACAAACATATTAAATAACACCGGTATTATTTCACCCAAAAATAACAACCGAGAAGTACGTACTGTAAGCTTGTTAAGAAAAAAGTACGAAGATATGAACGTGCAAAACAATCTGACAACAGAAATAAACGAACCGGTACCCTACGAAAACGACGACCGTCACAATAAAGGGCCGGACGTTGTTCCTCATGTCCCGCAAACAAAACCAAAACGGCATAAATGGACACGTGAGGAACACATTTCGATCCTACACGCCTATTTCACAGCAGTACTCTACCCAAAAAACGAAAACGCAACCACACATACATATAAAACATGGAAGAAAAATAATGTAAATATAGACCTCGATAAAACAATGAACCCTAACAAACTAGCTAACATAAGAAGATATATTCTAAAAGCAAAAAAAATATCAGAAATAGAAATAGAACAATTGAAAGAAAAAATACATCAGGAAAATCTAGATAGTAGTCACACAGCAATGCCAAATAATAATATAAACACTGAGATAGCAAAACACGAGGACAAACGTAACATTCCCGGCAAAAACGAAGTAAACAAAAAACAACAAACCCAGACTGTAGAGATGTATAATAGTGTACAAAAAGCACCAATCCAGAACACCACAGACAAACATATGAATGAAAAGGAAGGCAAAACAAATATAAAGCCTGGAAATAACGAAGGGAAACCTAATAATTACGATACTATGAAAATGAAAATAACCGAAGAACTGAAAACCACAGATCTTAGAATGGACCACAGATTATATCTCCCAAAAATCAAAATAGACAATAAAACAACATCAATAGCATAAACCTGGCCGTCGCGGAACTAACAACCACAGAAACAACAGGCAATATCACTGAGCTAAATGACATGATATATGCGGCAGCCACTGCAGCCACAAAAGAAGCAGGATACTCATTCAAACCCATCCGAACAGGAGTTCTACCACCCAAACAGACCTTGTGGATAAATAACATCCAGAACAAAATTTAAAAAAAGAGAAAAGATTTATCGATTCTCAACGAAATTAGTAAACAATCAACACTACTAAGTAACAAGAAGAAAACAAAAATACTGTACAAATACAGCATTACAGAAAAAGACTTACCTGAGGCAAAAGAAAAGTTAAAGCAAGACATCCTTGCCAAAGCACAGAGGATCCGCCGGTATGAGAAACGCCAACGTTTCTTTGAACAAAACAAACAGTTCAAATCCAACCCCAAAAGACTCTACCAAGAACTGGGTAAAAATAAAATAGACATTACTTCAGCACCAACAGCAGAAGAACTAGAGAAATTCTGGAAACAAATATGGTCGGTGAAGCAACAACCCCAAAAAAGGACCATTAAAACAACAAACTTAGCACCTGAGCAACTCTGGCCCCCTATAACAACTGAAGAGGTCACCCAGACACTGCAAAGACTAAGCAACTGGAAGGCACCTGGACACGACAAGATCCCCAATTTCTGGTTAAAACACCTGCCAGCAATGCATAAAAAGCTGGCAGAAAACTTTAACAACATAATAGCAGATCCAGAGACAATGCCTGAATGGCTCACAACAGGGAAAACCATCTTAATCCCCAAATCCACGGAAACGCAGAAACCACAAAACTATAGACCTATAACATGTCTCCCTACGATCTACAAAGCCTTTACTGCAATAATATCGCAGAGATTGAGTAAACACCTGGAAAATAACAACCTGTTTCCAGAAGAGCAGAAGGGATGCTGCAAGGGCTCATACGGCTGTAAAGATCAATTATTGATCAATAAAGCCATAACTGAAGACAGCCGCAGAAAGAAGAAAGGCCTCAGTATGGCCTGGGTGGACTACCAAAAGGCTTTCGACAGTGTTCCCCACACGTGGATTCTGGAAACACTAGCCATAAACAAGGTGGCACCAATTATCATAAAATACATAGACCACTCAATGAACAAATGGCAGACAGTGCTACAGCTCCAAACAAAAGAGGGACTTGTGAAAACGAAAGCCATCCCCATTAGAAGAGGAATATTCCAGGGAGACACGCTCTCTCCACACCTGTTCTGCCTGGCACTCACACCTTTAACAGAATTGCTAAATAGAACTGGATGCGGTTACAAATGCTATGGAAAAACAGTCAACCACCTTCTATATATGGATGACCTAAAATTATATGCAAAAAACGACAAAGAGCTAGAAACACTACTACAGACAGTACACGGCTTTACCAAGGAAATAGAAATGAAATTCGGATTAGAAAAATGTGCCAAAGCAACCCTGAAAAGAGGAAAATTAGTTAAAAGTAGCAATATAACACTAGATAAAGCCAATGAAATAAGAGAACTAGACGAAAACCAACCATATAAGTATTTAGGAGTCAATGAACTAGATAGGATACAACATACACAAATGAAAGAAAAAATAAAGAAAGAGTACTATAGACGAGTTAGATCAATACTAAAAACAGAGTTCAATGCTAAAAACAAGATAATGGGTATCAACACTTTAGCTGTCCCAGTTATAAGCTACAGCTACAACATCCTTAACTGGACACTAAACGAACTATGTAAAATAGACAGGAAAACAAGAAAAATAATGACAGGATATAGGATGCACCACCCAAAATCTGACATAGAAAAGCTATATATACAACGCACAGAAGGTGTCAGGGGTCTTATAGAGCTAGAAAACTATTATAAAATAACCACTATAGGACTGCAAAAATACCTACTCCAGAAGCAAGGGAAACTAATACAAATAGCCACAAAACACGAGCAAAACAAAAAAACTGTTTTCAGTATTTAAGGAAGCTGACAAATACAAACAAGAAATCAATCTACCTAACAAATACGAAGAAGAAGAAGAAGAAGAAGAAGAAACAACAAAAGCTATAAAACAAATGAAATCCAAACTAAAACTAGA
>NC_142939.1:43386295-43398795 GCF_046866305.1 Octopus bimaculoides
CAAACAAATTGACCGGAGTTAGCCTCGTTTTATCAATATCGTTTGCCGAACCGCTAAATTACCGGGACATAAACATGCAAACGTCGGTTGTCAAGCGATGGTTGGGAGACAAACAAAAACACACAAATACACACACACACGCACACATATATATATGCACATATATATGCGAGTATTTTCTTTCAGTTTCCGTCTACCAAATCCACTGACAAGGTTTGGTCGGCCCGACGCTATAGTTGTAGACATTGGCCGAAGTTGCCATGCAGTAAGACTGAAACCAGAATCATGTGGTTGGGAAGCAAGCTTCTTGCCACACTGCCACGCCTGGTGTATGGTGGTTGCTGTATTGAATGTGTTACCACAGCCAATGACATCAAATCGCAAGCAGGAGTATATCAAAAGTTCTCCATTATGATTAGTAATTAAATTAATGATAAAGGCTAATATTTATAACGAATTTTCCATTTTCGATGAATGTGCAGTGTACACCCGGCGTACTCGGAATATACGATCCTGATATATATATTTACCCCCGGCAAGAAAGTAGGTTATGCATTCATCGTCGTTGGTTTGTCCGTCTGACCGTCTTTTTGCAAAATAACTGAAGAAGTTGTGAATGGTATTTGATGAAACATGCAGTAAAAGTTGATAAAGCCACAAGGAACAGATGATGAAATTTTGGTAGTGATCCGGGAATTTTATGAATTCTTGAAGAATTTTTCATTTGTTATATTTACTTTACATAAAGTATTGTTATGTTTTTTTATTATCTCCCTTGAAAACACTTTATCGTTTCCACGTAACCTACGGTGGCGTTACTGTTTTCGAAGTTTATTTTCGTTTCTGTATTAGTAATTTTACTCGCGAATCTATCTTAAAATGAGCTGCTTGGCGTATGTCAGCGCTTGCCGAGTGCTTTTCTAGCTTGTCTTTGTATTTAGTTTGCAAGGTTTTTCATGTGAATTCGTGTGTTCAAGCGCATTTTATTGTGCGTGGGGAGACTCATTCTGTTTTAATACCTTATTAATTCTTTTCTACGCCAGACACAAGGCCTCAAATTTTTGGGCAGGGGGCCAGTCGATGAGATCGACTCCAGTACGCAACTGGTACTTAATTTATCGACTCCCAAAGGATGGAGGCAAAGTCGACCTCTGTGTAATTTGAACTCAGAACGTAAATAGTCGTTGATTCTGTCAGTTAACGGAGTTGCGTTCTTTTTGAGCATGTGTATAGAAATATGTATGTATGTATGTATGTATGTATGTATGTATGCATGTATGTATGTATGCGTGTGTGTTTATGCACACGCACATATATATGTATGCGTGTGTGTACATTCGTATGTATGTATTCTGGATGTGTTCATGTTTGTGTGATTCTTTTTTTGTGTGTGTATCTTTCCTCTTTTATCTGTTACTTGTTTCAGTAATTACACTGCGGCCATGCTGGTGCATCAATTTGAATAAATTTTAATAGAATGAATAGAGCACAGTACTTCACTTTTATGCGCTGTACTCATTCTATTGTTGTGTTGTTCCGAACCGCTAGATTGCGGCGACGTAAACACACCAACACCGTTTGTCAAGCATTAGTGCGGGACGAACACAGACACAGATGCAAACACACGTACACACGTACACCCTCACACACATATATGTATATATGCATACACACACACACACACACACACACACACACACACACACATATATATATATATATATATATATATATATATATATATATATATATATGCGATGGGTTTCTTTCAGTTTCCGCCTACCAAATCCGCTCACAAGCATTTGGTCAGTCTGAACCTACAGAAGGAGTAATTTACCCAAGGTGCTTCACAGTGAGACTGAACCTCGAACCATGTGGTTGGGAAACAAGCTTCTTTCCACACAGCCACGCCTGCGCCTATATAAGAATTGCTGGTAGATTACATACTCAATAAATAGCAAATTTATCCTCACTGGGATTTCCGCTCACAACATAGAATCAAATTGCTAATAAATATAGGATGGAGGGCTGAGAAGTTCATAAGTTGATTATGAAGGAGTGATACTAGACCGTAATTTCAGTTCTCCTTGTTAATAACTACATTGTTTCCTTCCAGCGAAACTGAGAGATACGATTGTTGAAAGAAGATTTCAAGTGTAACTGGTAGCAACAGCAGATATGAATTAATTATCACTTCGATAAAGATTTCCTGCTGAAGGTTTTTTCATGTTTGTGAACAGATGATAGCGATATGGGTCCAAATCAGTAGAATAAGGTGGCTGAGGAACCAGTTCAGAGCCACAGATATGCACAACAGACACTGAACCAAAGACCTGTTTGATGAAGTATTGTCCTGAGGAAACAGCATCCCCTTTGTCAGTTTTCTGGGTATTTGCTCTTCATAGCCTTTCGAAACTACTTTAGCCCCTTTTTTCAGTTTCCTGAGTGTCTGGTCTTCAAACCCTTTCGAAACTAGTTCAGCATATTTGGCATAGTACTCTCAATTGATGGTGTGCCTATTTTGAAGATAGTCAATAAACACAATGCCCTACGCATCCTCCAAACTGAGTTCTTCTCCTTCCCTGCAGACGAAACAACCTTAGTCTTCTTTGGAACAGGTGCGGAGGAGTGGTTGCAGTGCATGGATTATCTCCTGTGGTGTGATCAGCCCGATGCACTTCTGATGATGTCTGAAAACGTAGCAATTACCGAGAAGAAACCTTGTTCATACTAATAGTATTGTTTATATGATTTATGGACAATCACTAGTCATCCATCATCATGTTGTGGACGCGATCAATGTTTGCCTTGCTGGTGGCAGTTGCAGGACGATCAAATTTTGGGTCATCACCAAGACGCTTTCCGTCCTAAATTTTGCTGTCCATTTTTGCAGTCTTAATAAAGCTGCAAAATCAGCCATTAATGTAACAATTATGTCAGAATGTAGGGGGCGAACTGGTAGAAACGTTAGCACGCCGGGTGAAATGCTTAGCAGTATTTCGTCTGTCTTTACGTTCTGAGTTCAAATTCCACCGAGGTTGACTTTGCATTTCATCCTTTCGGAGATCGATAAATTAAGTACCAGTTATGTACTGGTTTCGATATAATCGACTGGCCTCCTCCCCAAGAATTTAGAGCCTTATGCCTATAGTAGAAAAGAATTATGTCAGAATGTATGTCTATAGGGGATAATCATTCTTCTGTAGGTACTTGATAACATCACGATGCCAAAATCCGTCCATTTTCAAGAGAAGTCGCATCCAGTTACTTTTAAGAAATTCTTTGAACGGTAAGATATCAGTGTTACTGGAAGGAGACAATGCAGGCAAAATTTCACAGCTCTAGTATCACTCCTTGAATCTTTCAGCCCACTCTCGTATATTCTACAATACGTTTTATTCACAGCTCTAACGATTTTGTCAGCTAACAATTTTCATTAATAAGTAGGATATAAAATTGGGCGGCTTGCATACTTTAACTGACAACATTCTCCCAATCACTTTGTCGTGTCTTTCCTACAGTGAAAATATAAAATAATGCTAATGCATTAAACGTTAAAGTACATAATTTACAGGCGACCTGGCAGGCATATTGTAACAATTAATTATCGAGAAACACCATACTGAGACAACCGATGTCAACATACAATATTCTAACGCTCTCTTACCAGAAAACATATCTGCGAAAATAAACGATAATAAATATATGAAATTTAATGATCTTCCACAATCTCGTTCTTTATAAAATTTTTCTTGCAATTCAATACGTTATGTAACAAACCTATTTATATTAAGGTTTATAATAATTAATGAAATGATATTTTAAATGCCCTGAACGAGTAATTATAATCATAAATATGAGGGAATCTAGCTAAATTATCAGTTGCTTAGAAAATGAGGGCTGTAAAATTGATTTTCGTTTCTAAGGTAAAATTTGTTTTAAATAATTATTAAGAATCTTTTTACATTTATATATGAGGTTTTCATCCACTCTGATAAGATAAAAATAATAATTAAACCATAACTGATAAAACAGTATTGCTGACACGTAAAAGAATTATCCTGTTATACGCTGTTAACTTAATCAACTTTTAGTTGTCTTCAATGAACAGTTGTGATAGAGTGTTACCAGAGGTAGATATATCACATACTGGTGATTTTGTAACTTCATTGCCCAACTTTCGGTTGGTGAAGGCAACAGTCTGATAGAACTTGAACACCGATCTCGCGCCAACAATTTAAACATAAGGCAATAGCATTATGATACCAAAAGGGGTCAAATGTCTATTAGGTGACAGCAAAATTAATGAAAATATCTTAGACAATATTAGATAGTTTCGTATCACAAAGACGACTCAGTCAGATCTGAATTGACTCAACTCAAATACCCACACGACAAAAGCATATTACAATGAAATATAATATTAACAAGAAAAGCAGCTGAGAACTTATTTTGCCGTAAGTTTATACACTAAATTTACCCTCTGATTAAAAAGCTTACACAAGTTAGCTTGTCCTTCATCCTTCCCAAACTGTACGAAATACCGATCAAATAGTGGCTTAAAATAAACTGCTTTGTTTCTTTTATTCAACCATGTCCGATGACTGTTAAGTTAGGTTGTTTAACATAAAACCTTCCGGTAACATAAATTAGTTGTTATGGGACTAAATGTGCATAATTAATGTATAACTGCCTCTTTTATCCAACTTTTGGAAACTTATTCGACAACGATATCTATAAACACACACACACAAACGCACACACACACACACACACACACTCACACACACATTGTAAATGTACATTAAAATACATACATATTGTACTACATGTATGCATGCATACATAGGCGACATACAGACAGACTCACGCTGTATACACACAAACACACACACACGCACACATACACACACACCCACCCCCCCACACACACACACACACAAAGAGGTGACATTATGAGAATATTGTGTTTATGAAGAATTACTGGGAAGTTCTATTAACTGATATCATATAAGGATTGTTTTCAACACTTTCTATAATATTGCAAATAAAGTATTTTTCACAAAGATAGAGATATTTCCTATACGATCAATAACAATGTAATCTACTGTTTAAAGCACAGGAAAACACAGGCCCTAATAACATAGGGACAAAAAATTCTCTTCGTCTGATATTTTAATTATTATATAGACGTTAAGAAGGAAAATATATTATAAACAGATGTTGAAATAAATTGTAATCAGAGTGTGGAAATTACTCCAGGTGTTTTGCAAGATGAATAGCTGTTATTAAAAGAACTGTGGAAGTGACGAATATAAGTGACGATGTTACTAACGGAGGGGAACTTCGAAGAAGGCCGAGAAAAGAACGATCAAATCACCACAAAGCGATAAGAACAGAGAGGCACGCATCCAAATATATAGCATATGGCGGGTTGAGTTATGAACAGGATGCTAGGAATGAAATTTAGGTGTAATCGGGTAATTCATACGAGGAAAACACACGTGGCTTCATAGAAGAGGATGTAATCGTGTAGGTAGCCTCATATTAATTGTCCAGGTACCAAAATACGGAATTCACAAATTATGAAAAATACTTCATGAATATTTCCAGAATCTTAACATCATTACAATATATCGCACTGGCGAAGGAACTTCGAAAACAGTAGCCAAATTACGAATACTTTCTGTAGACAAAATTATATATATATATATATATATATATATATATATATATATATATATATATATATATATATATATATATATATATATAGGAGGAAAGTAAGAAGAAAAATAAGCGAAAATGCACATTGGAAATGAAAGAAAGTAAAGGCTTTTTATGAAAAGTAACGATAGATACAATTAGATGAACTGAGATTGGAATAAAAGTAATAAAAGTCATTATTGTGAGTTGTTAAAGAGATCCAAAAGCATACCGGTTTCGTATTTCGTAATATTATTAATCATTGCTTTGAATGCACACCGAATACTGAACGGTGTCAGGTCTACTAGTCCCTGAGTAAAAAGACTATGTGTAAGGGAGGTAAGTAGTTCTGGATTTGGTGCGATTAGGGTAGATCTAGATCTGTAATGTGAATGGTGTATGGGATGTATGGGGGTTAGTGGTATTAAATGGAAGGTTAGTAGTGTTCTTAATTATGTTATGTGTTCATATTTAGTTGTGGAAGATATTTATTGAGGAAAGTTGCCTCTTCATTCATTGTTTGTTTTATCGAGGTGTTCTGTAAACATTGATAGAAGGGAAAAATCAGGAAATTAAGATGAGGATTCAGATTCCTCACACACCTTTCTATGTGCCCGCTGACCTGTATCTGTCTGTATTGTGATTGGCGAATTTGTTCTTTGTGGAGAGTGGTTCTTTAACGGAGTGATATTCCTGTTTGGCCAATATAATTATTACCACACCCTAAGCATTTAATGGCTTAGGGAAAATGGAAGAAATGAATGACAAAATTGAAGATATGCCAAAAGGCCTCATTGGTACTGATGCATCTTCCTCTGTCATACTGTACACCTTCGTCATGTTTATTTATCTGCTGACTGCCATTCTACCTATGAGTGTATCTTGCAGCATCTGCATCTTTCCTTATGTATTTGCAAATATACTTAATAGAGTTAACAGAGTTGCAGAATTGAACATTGACTCTGGCTACCTGGACTCGTCTTTGCTTCACTGTAGAATACTGGTCATCTACATCTATCCCGATTCCTCTTGTAGAAAGTGAGAACATTGTTCTCGGAAACTTTTACGAAAATTAAAATAGGAATTTAATTAAAAAATGAGTTACGCGAACATCTCCAAAATAGTCATTGAAATAAATCGTGATTGTGCAACACCCCACGCACGCATACACACATAAAGACATATATACATACAGTGTCAAACATCAGACGAAATGGATGTATGTGTTTGTGTATGTGTGTGTGTGTGTGAGAGAGAGAGAGAGAGAGTGAAGGGGTATGTTGTCATATATACGTACATACATAAATAAGCATACTTTTTGTATGTATGCGTCCGTGTATGTGCGTGTGTGTGTATGAGAGAGAGAGAGAGAGAGAGAGAGAGTGAGTGAGTGAATGCCACTTAGACATCACTGTGTGTGTGTGTGTGTCTCTCTCACACACATACTCACACGCACACATTCATACAATATGATGTATGCATGTATATTTATTTATATACGTATACATGATAAAACACCCTTCTCACTCCCTCTCTCACTCTCTCTCTCTCTCTCTCTCTCTCTCTCTCACACACACACACACACATGCAGACATACATAAATGTATACAGACATAAATATAAAAAAAAAACACGTACGTGCGTGTGTGACTGACTGCAAATACATAGAGCAGAACACGGTGCGCAAAAAGTAAATACGTAAAAAATATTACGGAGATTAATGAAGTGTGCGGGTTCAAGCGAATGAATGCCATAATTTTTTTTTTTTTTTTTGAATTGCAAAATTCTAATGGAATGTTTGTGTAATAACGAAATAAAATCTGGAGTGTGTGTGTGTGTGTGTGTGTGTGTGTTAGGGAGAGGGGAAGAGAGAGAGAGAGAGAGAGAGAGAGAGAGAGAGAGAGAAAGAGAGAGAAGTGGGGAAGAACATTGCAAACAATGAATGAAATAAACGTGAAACGGAAAATTCGTATAAATAAAAGTTCTTGTACCGAATATTTAAATTGTTAACTTAACAGATATTTGTTTCAGTAATTTATTGTAGTTGTTTGCAAATAGCGAATTAAAACTTGAGATGAAAACATTAAAATAGAGAATGAGAGATTTTGCAAATGAAAACGGAGACCTTCTCCATTGCTACGTCAAAACCGGAAGTTGACATTGAGAAACGTTTTTAAAGAATTGAATCATATATAGAAAGCAATGTTATTTATTTTTAATAAAAATTAAACTGAAGACCCTAATATGTATCCGAGATCAAATTATTCATGCATCCCAAATATGGAATCAATTCGCGCAGCCGATTTCCCGTGGGAAGCGAATACACACTCACAGAGGTCAACTTTTATTTATATATATATATATATATGTATAATATATATATATATATATATATATATACATAATGGCACTCCGCCGATTACGACGACGAGGTTTCATGTTGATACGATAAACGGAACAGCCTGCTAGTGAAATTAACGTGCAAGTGGCTGAGCACTCTGCAGACACGTGTACCGTTAACGTAGTTCTCGGGGAGATTCAGCATGACACAGTGTGTGACAAGGCTGACCCTTTGAAATACAGGTACAGCAGAAACAGGAACAAAGAGTGACAGATAGTTGTTGTGAACGAGTACAGCAGGGTTCACCACCACCGCCTGCCGGAGACTCGTGGAGCTTTAGGTGTTTTTGCTCAATAAGCACTCACAACGCCCGGTCTGGGAATCGAAACCATGATCGTAAGACCGCGAGTCTGAGCACTGGTCCACACACACACACACACACACACACGCACACGCACATATATGCATATATATACATATATATATATATATATATATATATATATATATATATATATATATATATATATATATTTATACACACACACACACATATACATACTTACATACATATGTATATATATATATGTATATATATATATATATATATATATATATATATATATATATATATATATATATATATAACATTATTAGGGACAAAATCCAAAATTACAGGTAAAAAACTCAATTAAAATCAATTTATAAAAAATTAAAATTAAATCGAGCCTTATAGATAAAGTATATATAATTTATATATATAGTTTTAGGGAAAATAACCAATTTTCAAGAACTCATCGATGAAAATCCACTATCACATATAGAAAAATTAATATTAAAAGCACAATAAATGAGTATAATATAAAGTAAAGTAAATATCATAAGATAAATATAATAAAAAGGTTACACGTGTTTCATAACCAATTTTCAAATAGAAAAGAAATTTAAATCGATTAAAATCAATTGAAATTATCGAAAATAAGTTCTATTCAAAAATATAGCTACTCGTCAGATCGTAATTAGAACAATAATTAGATATATATCTCAACCAACAATAAGTACCAAATGAATTAATATGAAATACTTATTATATAAAGATAGAAAAATTATTTAAAAGATATCATAATATCAAAATAATAACCATTCAATAATCATCCCTTCATCCATAATAATAACATGTATATTATATACAAAAAACATCTTACCTAAATTATCATTGTTTTAAATTATCATTGTTTTAAATACAAGTTGAACGAAGTTTAAGTTTAAAATAATAATGAAGATAAAATTAGTACATATTTAACCGGTGTAATAGTTAAAGCTATACTATTTAAAGCTAAAGACGTTTATTTAATTATGATTAAAGATCAATTGAATAATAGAAAAATACAAGATTATTTATTTCTACAAACGTAATAATAAAAAATATGAATGAAAAAATTATGAATGGAAAAAATTATGAATGAAAAAATTAGGAAAGAAAAAATTATTAAGAATAAAAGGTTAAACTTTATATATATATACAAAGTTTTGATTTTAAAAAAAACTTTAACGATATTATAAACTATAAAGATTAATAATTAATCAAATAATATTAATCAAAAATAATCGAAAATATATCAACACTATTCCAATCGAAGTTCTATTATGTTGAAATGAAACTATAACTTCTAAATAATATAGTGTTAAATAAGTTATCTATTAAAATAATCTATAAAGAAACAAATGAATAGTATAAAAACAAGAATACATATTATTTTCAAATAGTAGAAAATCTTTAGCAAAGTGAAACAGTACTTATCCAAATTTTTCCGTAATTCAAACTGAAAACTAAGACGTTATCTAATAGCTATTCAGTTTTTATATCAAGATTTGTTGCCAATAGAGAAAGACCTAGTTTCTGACCAAGATCCAAGACACCATTGGAATTTCAACATCAACAGAGTGCTTTTGTATGTATAATTACATATTTGTATGGATTTATGCATGCAGGCGTCCATACATGTATATATATATATATATATATATATATATATATATATATATATATATATATACACACATACAAACACACACACACATGCACACACACACACACACACACACACACACACACACACACACACACACATGATCTTCATTATACGTAGAGGCCATTCAGTCACCTAACCTTCAACAAATTATATCGCACTGAAAAACAAGCAATTTTTTTTTTTTTGAAATAGTTTCTCTCAGAAACGCAAGCTACATCTGCTGGGGTCAGTCGACAAGTATTAGTTTAGTAAGACATAGTAAAGTGCATATATTAAATGATATAATTATAGATGCATCATATATTTCTTAAAGATTTAAAGATGTACCATACGTGGTATAGGTGTTATATATATATATATATATATATATATATATATATATATATATATATATATATATATATGCATGTCTGTTTGTATTATTATTATGTTTCGTATATGATATAGAGTAATAGAATACGATCTCTAAGTAAGAAAACAAAATGACTACAAAACAATGAAACTGAACTTTACAAAAACATGTAGACATATAGTAATTCCGTAGTAATTAGATTCAATGATGAAACCAATGTGTGGTCGATCCGTATCTCTCACAGATTATATACTGTGTTATCTTCAAAACATACAAATGCCCATCGTACAACGTAGTCTGGGACAGACAAAATATGAAACAAAGGAATGGCTTGTGTTGTAATCACTTTGAACTCTCAACCTAGAAGATTTAAATGCAGCTGCTAGTCCCCCATATATAATTTCAAAGAAATTCTGATTTCTAACAATGGCACATGGTCATTACATTTCTGGCAAGAGAATGTTCGACGAAATTAAACTTAGAAATTTTTATATTATATTTTATTATCAATTTTTGTAACATACACTTATTTCTATGTAGAGAGTTGTCTAAAACTGATGTTAGTTTTTAAACAATTCTTGGTCTACTTATTTCAAGGTGCGGAACTGATGACACAAGTGCATCTCTTGTAGCCAGTTTTGACTTTGAACCACAGTCATATCTCAATTATAGTCATAAATCAAAATCTTATCATACGCATTAGTGACCGGATCTCTTGTATCATTCTGGTGTTTGCTTAATTGTTGAATAGAAGCTGAAACACTCCAAGTGTTAGTTTTTCCGCTCGTTAAGCATTTAATGAAAATGACTAAATTATGTTTAAAGAAAATTATAGACTGTGTGGCATTTTTGTTTAATAAACAAATATTTAATTTTATTTCTGTTTGACATTTTTGTTTGACAGAAGTATCATACTTACGAATATGTAGGAAAACAATTTTTATTTTATCGAAATTCTGTCTGCATAAAGAAATTCAACAAATATTTTCCCAAAGAAACTTTACTGAAAGCTTCTGAACGTGTAAAAAAGAACTGTTGAATATAAATTGAAATGGTCTTGAAGCATATTACTTTGAAATTTCAGACAAGTATTATCATTAGTGGAAATATCAGTTTTCCCCGGAGTTTAATGCATCAACTTCGCATATCGATTGCTAAGTACGACAAACAATAAGTACTTATTCACATCATACCTAAGCAAGAAAATAACTTATGCATCACTGCATGTTGCCACTTCAAAGCACGCACACACACACACATACACACACAAAGACACAAAAATATATACACATAGAAAAATATATACACTTAGATGCAAATATATACGAATGCTCGAAATCTCAAACATATTCAGAAAACCGTCCATTTTTATAGATTTATATGCACACGAATTGTGTGCAAATATGTGTGTAAGAGTATGTACATCTAGGGTAATTGTATATATATATACATACATATATATATATATATATATATATATATATATATATATATATATATATATATATATATATATATATATATATATGAGTGTGTGTGTGTGTGTGTGTATGTGTTTGTTGTGTGCGCTCTTCCATAAAAATGTGTTCATATTGATATATATGTATATGTATATATATATATATATATATATATATATATATATATATATATATATATATATATATATATATATATATATATATATATATGTGTATATATATATATATATATATATATATATATATATATATATATATATATATGTATATATATATATATATATATATATATATATATATATATATATATATATATATATATATATATATATATATATATATATATATATATATATATATATACATATATATGAATATATACACGTATATGAATGTATGTGTATATATGTTAAATATATATGTATATGCATAAATATGTGTATATACGTACATCCAGCAACACATTTGTGTACATACAGACAGACATGAACGTATATTCCTATATCATTTTAAATATGTATACAAGCAAATACATATTCATATAAGTTAAATAAGTATTTGGTATTTTTGGTTCTAAACATTTCTTA